>NC_084826.1:11220875-11400967 GCF_958449725.1 Rosa rugosa | reverse complement strand
CCGCACCCTTGGCAGGCGGTGCATTCTGACCTGACGGAACTTGCCACCCATGGCACCCTCAAATTCTCGACTAATTTGGGCGCCCCTTGACGACGAGTCAGACTCACCTGCCCACTGCAGCCTTGGCGCCTCACATATATAAGTTCATAGAAGTGTAGCACCACTGCCACGGTTGGACCCTCGCAGCCGGACAACCGCCATAGCGAGTTAAGCGCCATCAACAACCGCTAGCGGCTCAGCTGATGGGGTGAGAGAAACTGGCGGGGAAGAGGTTGAGTCAGGCGGACCGATACTTGTGATGTTTAGGTAACTCAACCTAAACCCTAAACCCTAAATCATCGAGAACCCAGGCTGACTCAACCTCTTCCCCGCCATTTTCTCTCACCCCATCAGCGGAGCCGCTAGCGGTTGTTGATGGCGCTTAACTCACTATGGCGGTTGTCTGGCTGCGAGGGTCCAACCGTGGCAGAGGTGCTACACTTCTATGAACTTATATATGTGAGGCGCCAAGGCTGCAGAAGACACTTACCAAGGGCTCGTGTCAACTGTTGATCGGCCAACAGCTCCCACTCCGTCAGTAGACGAAAGTCTAGCAGGTTGCGGTTCTGCCAACAGCCTCGAATTCTGGCCACACGGCACTCTTCCTCACACGTTAGGTTATAACGCAGACCCGCTGCACAAAAAAAAAAAAAAAAAGGGGGCATAGAGGCCAACCCTGACAAAGTGTAAGCTATCCTCAACCTGAAGACTCCAGAGTGGAAGAAGCACGTTCAGAGCCTCCAGGGCAAACTAACCGCCCTATCTCGGTTTATCTCCAGACTCACTGATAGATGTCTCCCATTTTTCAAAGTCCTGAAGACAACCCACAAGAAGGTCATCGACTGGAACCCAGACTGTGAGGCGGCGTTCCAGGGCCTCAAAGAGTACTTGGCGGCAATTCCGCTCCTCTCTATCCCTGTGCCAGGGGAGACGTTGATGCTTGGCTTGTCAAGGCACTCCACCTTTGTGTCCGCTGGACTTTGGTGTGGTTGAGCGGTTGCTAATCTTGCCAGTGAATCAGCCTTGGCGTTCTTTTCCCTAGAGATCTGTGTGATGGTGTGGAATTTGAATTTTTTGAGGAGCGTCTTGACGTAACCCAAGTATGCCGCGGGGAAACTGCTGAACCTTTGGCGGATGTGTGTCGACTTCAAGGGCCTCAACAAGGCACGTGTTGTTTAGGTTAACGCGCTCCTAAGGAGGTTTGTTGATGGCGCTTAACGTCTCCCAACCAGCACCATGTTCAGCGCTAAACACCCGCTGTCGACCAGTATCCTTCCCACTGACCATTTATCGAGTATGGCGTCGATCAAGAATGGATCATCGTGGGGCAGATGTACTCCGCGCTTCTCCTCCTCTGAGAAAGTAATGGGCTCCCAACCAGACTTTGGGAGTTTAGCGGACCTCTCATAGCGGATATTGCACACCTCCTTAGGGTGGTTAGCACGTGCATATCGCTTTTTTGCCCGGTGAGACATGTTGGTGATTGGGGCGCCACCGTCGATGGTGTTGATGCGGCCCAAGGGCTCAATGTTGGCGATGACGGGTGGTGGTTGGTGCACCTTAAATTGTTCCATCTTACCGTCTCGGTACAAGGTCTTAATGGCCGTTTTGAGGGCGTTGCAATTGTTGGTATTGTGCCTGCTGTCCTCGTGGTACTTGCACCACTTGCCAGTGTTTCTGGGCTTTCCCACCCTTGGGTATTTTCTTGGGGGTGGTGGCGGGATTTGGCCCTTGCATTGGTCGTATATCTCCTCGTATGAAGCCGTGAGGACCGTGAACACTGAGTACCGCTGGGATGACTCCGTCTGCTTATTACGGTTGTCCCCATGAGATGAGCGGTTGCCCTTATTGTAGTGTTGGTCCTTCTGCCGCTTGCTCTGGTAGTTGCCTTGTTGCCACTCTCTTCTTATCAGTTGGCGGTGCATTAGAGGTTTTTGTAGCGGTTTGGTGATGGCTGGTGGAGGGTTGGGTGGGCTTTACAGGTGTTGGTGGTGGTGGGGGGGTTTCTCCATATGTGAGGAATTCTGCTTGTGCATGGATGACAGCCTCGCTCATGACGTGGTCGTAAGCGGCATTTGGATGATTGTAATTGAGGTGATAGAGAAATGGCCCCTTGAGGAGTCCCTGCTTGAAAGCCGCCAGTGCCATTGTCTTATCAAGATCGCGGCACTGGGATGTCGCCGCTCGCCACCTGGTGACGAACGCCTTCAATGTTTCCTCCGCTCCTTGCTTGAGGCTGAATAGCTGAGTTGTACTGTGATGTCCGGCCGCCAATAGGATGAACCGAGAGAGGAAAGCATTTGATAGGGCATGGAATGAGTCAATGGATCCTGGCGGGCACTCGAAAAACCAACTCATCGCCTCACTATCCAGCGTTTCGCTGAACAGGTGGCAAAGGGTGGCATCATCGAACCCCTTGTTATTGGTGACTTTTTTGAATGTGTCCATATGGACGAAGGGGTCAGTCTTACCGCTGTAATGTGACATCTTTGGTGTCTTTGCATGTGCTGGGCGGATGGCATGCAGGATCCTGGCGGTGAATGGTCCTGGCCTGGACGCAAAGAGTGGGTTCTGTATTGGCGCTGGGGCTCCCGCTTCCGCCCGGATTTGCCTTTGCTCTAGTTGTTGCATCCTCTCTAGGATTAGGGCAGTTGCGTCAGCGGTGGACCCCTCCTGCAGGTTCCGCTGAGCCAGCTCCCGCCGCCTGGCAGGTATATTTCCCTCGGTTCTTGCTCTGGTTGTTGAGCGGTTGATGTGAGGCTGCGACTCTGCTTCCTGCTCCAACATTAGTCGGGGCGGAGGCGGTGGACCCATCCCTAATAGCTCTGGTGGGTCCAGCGGTACCTGCATCTGTATGATTGGTCCGGGTACCAATCCGCTGAAGTTGGGTTGACTGCGCCTGGCGCTCCGCGATTGTTCGCTTTGCGCTGGGTTGGCGTTTGCGTCCAGCGCCCTCTTCAGCTCGTCAAATTTGGACATCAGCGTGGCCACCTGCTTCTGGGCCTCGGCCTTTTCTCTGCGCTCCTGTTCGCGCTCTCTATTTGCCTTGTGAAGGTCCGCCAGTGTCAGCTCATACATAGCGGCGAGGTCCTGTACCGGTGGGCGGCTGCCGCTCGGTTGAGCCTCCGCTGTAGTTTGGGTTGGCGGAGCCTGGGGAGTGGCCTGGGGTTCCCCGCTGGGGTTGGCCGGCGTGCTGAATAGTGCTCGGTTAACGTTAACCGCTGGATTAACGTTGATCGTGGGGTTGGTGGGATGGGGGTTGGCGGATTGGTCCGCTTGCTGCTCGGCGTTTCCCCCGCTACCGTTAGTCATGGTGGATGTTGTGGTGGGATGGCCTTTTGCTCAAGGATTCCCACAGACGGCGCCAATGTTAATGTTTAAAGTTCAGCGGTAGCTAAACCTTTGTTAACGCTGATCCGATGGGCGGACCGATACTTGTGATGTTATCAGAGCTTCCGCTACCTGTCAAGTAAAATACAAAGGGCGTCAGAGGGAGACCGCGTTGGGAGGTCTTCTCTTCTCCGATGCCTAAGTTAGTCAATGTATTTATGTTGACAAAGTAACAGTAGGTAAGTATTGAATGCTTAATTAATGAGGAGAGAAGAGAGAACCTTTTATAGGTGAAGAAGGAGCTGATCTTCTTCATGTTTTCGATGTGGGACTGATGCGCTTCAGTCCCCAGCTTTGGAGCTTCTGATGCTGTCTTGGCGTGCCGCGTGGCGGCGAGTCGGCGGTGATCTGGGGGTAAGCCGGGGCTCGGGCGGTAGCCTGCCTGGCTGTGTTCCCGTAGGTCACTCCTTTGGCGGGAGTTGGTACCGCTGACGGTAGCATGAGCGTGGCTCATTATAGCTAATTATGCTTGCAAATGGCTATGTAAGTACACATACCAAATAATTTTTTTTGGTATGGTTACAAACACGAGCTATTCAAATGATACCGATATTCGCTACAACATTCCCATCATTTTATGATTTTCTCACTGTTCTTTGCTCTAATTTTCTTCCAGCCAAGATAAACTCGGCATAATTGTAGCAAAAGAATAAACAAAAGTTGTCAAGCTTTTCATAATCATCCTCAATAGTCCCAACATCTGTTTCAAAAGTCAAAACTATTTTCCTAGTTTAGACCATATATATATATATATATATGCAGATTCTAGAGTGAGGTTCAACAAGCCTCAAATGAGTGTGTTACTGGGAATTCCCATCTTGAAATATACCTTGATTTTGTTCACCCAAGTCAAATTATCTGCAACGGAGTTTGGAATTAGTTACACACAACTTGTTCAACCAACGGCAATTTAAGCATCATCAGCCATGTAAGTAGACTTCAAAAGGAAGAAAAGAAAAAATTTAACTACAAAGAAACTTCCAAGATTAGGACAATTTATAGGTCCCAGACATTTATCAAGCAGAAAGCTGAGTTCCACAAATGTATCAACTAGGGATATCATTCATCATATATCCCAGGTGCTGTGAAGACTCATTTGTGATCTCAACTCTCCCATCCTTAAGAATGAGATTGATACCATGATCTGTCAATCAGTCAGAGATAAAAGTGAATAATGCTAATACATTGGTGTGGCTGTTCATCTCCAGGTTCAAAACATGGTAATTAAAACCACAGCAGTTCGAGCTTAATATAGCATAAATGGCAAAAACATCAAGATTTTTATAAGATCTGGCCAAAATGACACAGCTTCATTGCACAGCATTCCTCTTGGTCTTCTTGGACGACACCCATTTCCCATTGCGTCAATCTTGATGAACCCTCAGCTTCAAAACTGGGTAATCAAGCTCTTGCCCAGTAGTCTCGAAAAACACGGACTGATGCCCAGACCCATTTTCCTCTGACAAAATCGTATCGACCCACCACCCATCAAGATCGTAAGCATCGATCCTATAACCCACATGAAACACAGCATTAGCCTCCATGATTTCCGGCGGGCGCGGCCTGACCTCCGCCGCCTTGACAGTCTCTTTGAGCGACACAGAGTCGTTGAACTCCTCGACCAGGTTGTTGTACTGGATCACATAGTTGGTGCCCATGTTTGCGACGACGGTGGCCTTGTAGTACGAACCCAAAATCTGGGCATTCACAGAAAACGCCTGAGAATTTTGGGTTTTCGACCCTCTCGATTTGTTTCCATGTATTTTTGACGGCAAAGAGGAAGGAGTCAAGGAGGAGAACGAATTTGCAGATGTAATTTTTAGAAAAGGAGGAGGACAGAATTGGTAGCTCAACATATTTCATTAATAAACTACTGTTGCTCCGTGTTTTTCCCCCAAAGCAGCTTTCAAAAGCTAGGAATTGTAGCTTCTCAAAACCAGCTTTAGGGAGAAGCTATTTGGATCAAAAGCAGCTTTGAAAATTTTTACCAAACACCATCCTCTAGACCCAAAAGCAGAAGCAGCTCAGGAAGCAATCCCAAACTAAGCCTTAATTGGCTAAATACTCCTCTACCACTGGATTCACAAGCATCAGAAAAACATTATACCCTATAAATTAACTTGGTCCATCCACTAAGATCATTGACATATTTGTAACTATGTTTCTACCGACCTCATGAAACTTTGTCTATGTGCTAAAACAAACATATATACCTGTAATGTTCAGTGCAATCTAGTTGCAGTACTATGCTTGCTAGGTGCCGAGGTCTCTACTTGGAATAAGTCCATTGTGTTAGGAAGATGGAGATTCCAGCGACTTACCAACTTGGAAGACTATCATGATCATGATCTCAATTGAACTAGCTAAAGTTTCCTTTTTTTGGTTGAATGGATCGGAGCTCAATAAAACCATTATTTGGGGGGGGGGGGGGCAATAAATCTCCTAAAACTTTCAAAATCAATAACATCTTCACTTCTTAATGATTATTGACCCTTAATAAAACTTTTATTGGGGGATAATAAAAGTCTCCAGCTACCTTTCCGGTAACTTATGAGATCTCCGACGACCTCTTTGGGAACCTCATGCGAGATTTCTGGAGAAATCTATCTGCCGGTGACCCGAATCCGGCGACCAGTGACCGGAGTCCGGCAAAGTCTCCAATGACTTACTCTCAAAGTGACAAAAGGAGGAAGGGCAAAATTGTCTCAAAAATAAACAAAAAATAATTAAAAAAACTTAATTGGGTATTAGGGCAAAATAATTGTAATTTATTGGGTAAGTGGACAATTTTATAAGATATTTGGGTAAGTGGGGTTAGTGTAGCTCAAATTTGGGTAAATTGACATTTTCCCAAGGGGCCGTGACCACTTACCCAATTTCAGCTTAAAAATTGCCCACTTACTCCACTAAGAGTTTTTTAACCCCATTTACCCAATCTAACATCTGTTGACAGTTTTGCCCCTATTAATTAAATTGAAACTGATCGATCTCTCTCCTCTCAGACTCTCTCTCTCTCTCTCTAAACTGAAACTGATTGATCTCTCTTCTCTCAGACTCTCTCTCCTCCCGGACTCTCTCTCTCTCTCTGGTGTGCCGGCGGTGGCTGACGGTCAGAGGGACAGAGGGACAGAGCCATCACCGTCTCTCCCTCAACGCGGATCTACAGCCTGTCATCCTTTCCCTCTTCTCTCGGTTCGACGTCGTCACCAAACGCACGGACCTGAAGCTCTCATCCCGCTACAGTGCTGGAACCTCACCCACCTGAAGCTCTGCGCGTGCCGTGAGTTGACCGACGCAGGCATGCTGGCGTCCGCAAAGAATAGGGGTGTAAATGAGCCGAGCCGGAGCGAATACCAAGGTGATCATGTTCGGCTCATTTGCTTTTTATCGAGCTCGAGCCGGGCTAAAGCTTGAATTTTATTTTCCATGCTCAAGCTCGGCTCGGCTTGAATATTTTTCTTAGGCCCGAGCTAGGCTCGGCTCGGCTTGATTTATTGGACGAGCTCGAGCTTGAATAGGCTCGGCTTGAATAGGCTCGGCTTGGCTCATTTGACTTTAAATTTAAAAAATAAAAAAGATAGAAAGAAAATTTAAAATAATAATCCAAATTTGATGTCTAACCATCATACAAATCCCTTTTATTGTCTAGAATAAACTCAAAATGATGAATCCAACTCAAAATTGCACTTAAACTAATTAAATAAGAATGGGGCCTTCGACATATTGATTCAAAGGTGGTTATTTGTATCTTCAGTTTTCCTTCCATGCAAACTCCCAGCGAATCTTCACCATCTATAAAAACAAAGAATATATATATATATATATATATATATATATTAATAACTTTAAATAAGTTTGTTCAATATGATTTTATGAAAGTAAGAAGATTGTTCAGTACGTGTATATACCTTTATTCCAAGCAGATTTCTTCCATTGAATCCTCATCACCCTATATTATAAAAAAGAATAAAAGAAACAAGATTAGTGGAAGAACAATCTTGCAATAAGTTATGTACATAAAAAGACTTGCAGTAAGAATGAAAAAAAAATACCTTTACTGATGTAGAAACTCCATACTCACAACGTAACCAATCTCCAGTACAAATCAGGGCTTCAACTGTATTTGGCCTTAAGGAACTCCGATATTGATCAAGAACTCTACCTCCAGCACTAAAAGCAGATTCAGAAGCAACTGTGCTAATGGGAATGGATAATATATCACCTGCCATCTTTGATAGAACTCGAAACTTGGCAGTGCTTGTCTTCCACCAATTCAAGATATTGAATTCCACATCAGATTCATTAGTATAACGACCTTCTTCCAAATATACATCCAGGTCAGATTTGAGAGGTTCAATTGTATCCATTTGCTGAGCCCAAAGATCAAATTCTACTCTACTTTTAGTGATACATTTCTTATCAGTAACGGCAACAACACTGGAAGTGCAAACTTCTCCGTCTTTAGAACTATAAACAGCAACATATTCTTCAAAAAGCTGATATAGAGATTCCCTCACAACCTTAATATGTCTCTCAGCTTCATAACCCAAATAAATTTTTGGAAAGCAAAATTCAATGAACTTCATCTTGTATCGAGGATCTAAAACTACTGCAATAGCAATTAACAAGTTGCAATCTCCCCAATATTTGTCAAATTTTGCACTCATTTTTAAAGACATCTCACGCATGTAATCACAATCATCCACAGAAGCATCATTTAAAATTTGCTTGATCTTCCAAATTTCAGGAAGAATTAAATTAGCAGTTGGATAATCACTACCAGAGAAGATATTTGTAGCTTCATTGAAAACTTCCAAAAATTGACATACCTTTTCAGCTTTCTTCCAATCATCTACACTTGGTAGCCACTGGTAGTATGGATCACGTTCTTGATATCTTGGAAAAACCTCCTTGAATACCAAAGCAGCTTCTAACATTGCATATGTAGAATTCCAACGTGTCGGGACATCAAGAATTAAACGCTTTGATGTTGGCAACTGCAGCTGTTTAACAATCTCCACAAACTTATGAAGTCGTGATGGCGACATTTTGAAGTACTTCACACTTTCACGAATATTCAAAATAATTTTTTGAATTTCAGTCAAACCATCTTGGACCATAAGATTCAATACATGCGCAGAACATCTAACATGAAATATCTTCCCTTTCAACAATAGTCTTCCCTTCAATGCAAAATTATCTTTCAGATTTCTGACTGCTGCATCATTTGCTGAGGCATTGTCTAAAGTTATAGTGCAAATCTTATTTTCAATACCCCAATCATGAAGACACTTGAAAATAGTATCAGCAATTGCAACTCCAGTATGAGGAGGTGGCAAACCACAAAAGTTCAATATCCGCTTCTGCAATTTCCAATCAGCATCCAAAAAATGGCCAGTGAGACACATGTAACCAATTGTTTGGTTGGATGTCCATAGATCTGAGGTTAAACTTACCCTACTAACACCTGCTAGCATTTGTTTTATTCTCGTTTTCTCTCGAGAAAAAATTTTCATACAATCACTCTTCATTGTCACACGAGAAATTTTCTCAAATCTTGGATTCAAACTTTTCAGCAGCATATTAAAAAATGCATGTTCTGCCATACGAAAGGGGTATTCATGAACTAGAAACATCTTTGACATAATATCCCTTACCTTGTCTTTATCGTACTGGTAAGTTATAAGATTGCCACATGCTCCTTCAAGACTAGTTGGGTCTGCAGCTAAATACTTTTGCCTTTTATCTCCTAACTTTCGTGCCAAGCAATTAGAAATATGTCTATGAAGATGAGTTGTCGTACCAGAACCCATAGAAAGTTTGAATTTGCAATGGTTACACTCTGCTTTATCAACACCCTTCACCTTGACCATTGTAAAATCATTCCAAACTTTAGATTTTCTTTTTTTACGTGCAGATGCAGTTTCCCCATTTTCATCTCCTTCAGCTTTGGGGTCCTTCTCATCTCCTTCATCTTTTGGGTCTTTCAAATCCCCTGCAACTTGGGTGTTGTTTCCATCAACATCATCAGATGTTAAATCAATTCGTACGGCATCACTTTGCTCAGTTACAAGTGCAATTTGACTCTCTGTGAACATGTAAAATCAATTAATACATATAAGAAAACTATAGAAAAGACCCATGATCTATAAATAAAGCTAATTAAGAAAGAAACGAGTAGCTTACCTAGTTGTGGCTCCATGACAAAAATAGCTTCAGTATCAAAATTCTAAGAATCGTTCTATGCGTTTTGACTTTGAAAAGTGAAAACCTTATGGCTGCCCGATCTCAATTCTTTTCTTTTTATAGTGGTTGCTAGGTTTTGATTTAATTGTTGCACAAGTATTGTTATTTATTGTAATATATTTTATTTAAATTTTCAGATTCTCTTCCAATTGAAAAGGAATGTAATAAAAAGAATTGAAATTGAGATTAGAAAAATTATATTTTTATAGTATAAATTTCATTAGTCGAGCTTTAACAAACGAGCCGAGTTTTAACAAGCTCGAGCTACTCATGGAAAATACGAGCTACTCACGAGCTAGACGAGCCGAATATATCCTTGCTCAAGCTCGGCTCGTTTTTTTGCCGAGCTTAATATTGAGCTCAAGCTCGGCTCATTTATCTTACGAACACGAGCCGAACGAGCTAAAATCGAGCCGAATACGAGTCGAACACGAGCTGTATCGAGCCTACTTACAGCCCTAGCAAAGAACTGCAAGGTTTGAAGAAGCTCTCCTGTGGATCGTGCACCTTCAGAGCCAAGGGAATGAACGCCGTGCTGGAAAATTGCTCGGCGCTGGAAGAGTTATCAGTGAAGCGGCTCTGTGGTTTTAGGCCAGAGCAATCGCCAGTGTCCTCGTCCCCAGTCGATCCGATCTGGTGCCCAAAGCACTATTTTTTTTTGTATACTGTGAGCTCCGAGAATGGGGAAGGAAAAAAATGAACGTGTACAATTGAACATGTAAATTGATCAATTGTGTCTGTAATATGTATTCATTTTGGTTTTGGGAGTTTATGTAATTCACTTGAGGGCAATAATATGATTATTGGAGGGTAATAATATGATTATTGGGGGCAATAATATGATTATTGGGAGGCAATAAAAAGAGTATTGGGAGGCAATAATATGATTATTGGGAGGTAATAATATGATTATTGGGGGGCAATAATATGGTTACTGGGTATTATTAGGGGGGCAATAAATTCAGACGCCGGAATCCGGTCACCAGTCCGGTAGCCGGATTCGGGATTCCGGCACCGGTCGCCGGAGTCCGGCAAGGTCTCCGATGACTTCTCTCACTAAGTGACAAAGAAGGAGAGGGCAAAATTGTCTCAAAAATAAATAAAAAGGATTAAAAAAATACTTAATTGGGTATTAGGGAAATGATCTCTTAGAGTGTTTGGGTAAGTGGGCAATCAGTGTTTGGGTAAGTGGGGTTAATTAACCCCAAAATTGGGTAAATGATCATTTTCCCTATTTAAAATAGGACAATACAACGAGGGGACATATTGCCTAAACTTCGTGAAAATAATTCAACCATCCTCCATAAGAATATCTTGAACTGAAACTCATATTTAGCAATGGTGAAACTAAAAAAAGAAAAACGTGTTGACAATATTTAGAGTATTGCCACGAATGCTGTCATTACACTTCCAAAGTGTCAAACCATGTTAAAGCACTAGTCTATTGAAATTTTCATATGTCATATTCTCAGCATTGATAAATCATCATTTATAGAATGTACTCCATGTGATGGAGCTCAAAAATATTGAACAGATATTTTGGTATAGTTTTCCTGGTTTTTTTACACTGAAATTTGTTAAAAAAATATATATAGAGTTGAGATTTGTCCATTCCATCACTTGGAACAAGTCTTGAAAATCAAGATTTATCAAAAAAATGAGATTATGACATGGGAGAATTTCAATAAAGAAGGCCTTGACATGGTTAATTTGCATGTTTCGGCTTGCCACGTGCCAAGATCAATTTTTTGTTCTAATTATCCTATGACATAATTTCACCATTGGTAAAGAATAATTCTTAGGACATGTTCCAAGTGACAATACTCAAAATTCTCGATGGATTTTTTAAACGTGTTGAAGCATTTGATATCTTCCTACCTCTGCGCAAGCTTTACATTTTAGGGTTCCTTCTTGCTATTGGCAATACTATTTTGAAGCTTAATTGATACGTATTGCACTTGATCATTCTCAACTCTCTTGTGTGCAAATGACAAGCAAAATGATCGTCAGAGCAATGTTCTATTGGTATCCTTGTCATCATGAGAATTGCTAATCATTATCATATTGGTCCTAGGACTATTGTTCCTAAACCACTTCAAATAGGATTAATAATTGCGAAATTTGAAATGGTCAAGTTGTTAATTGGCTATGGTGACCTTTTCTTTTGACAATTTTCAGAAGTTTTTTGGGTTGAGATTTTACTTGAATCATATGGTCATAAAATTGTCATCACGAAGATGCATTAGACTAGCCAATTGTGATTAATTGATTGTAGCTAAGAGTTTAGCAGATTTTAGGCTCTAACATGGCAAATTATAAACCCTACTGCAATTAGCTCTAAACGCTACTAGCTAATACTGTACTAATCACTAATCGATCAAGTAACTAGTTATAACGTACTACTATTGTAAACTGTACGGAACGGTAGTAATTCTGTTTGTTTGCTCGGCTTGGACAAAAAGGAGTTGTTTGGACCCAAAATGAGCATTTTGGTTTGACAAAGCGTGTCTTGGAGAAATTGAGCAAATATCAGTGGCTCACATATATATTTTCGATAAGTTCAAAAATATATTATTAAGAGGCTAAATAAGGCCTACCAAACATGGAAATGAAAAATCAACTTTAGCACATTTTCCTACTTCGGCTAGGAGAAAGCGAGCTAGACAAGAAATGAGGGATGGCGGACTAACCATCCGAACTCCAAATGAGTTGAAACTTTCCAGATTAATTCTAGACATCCCATTGATCATTTCTTATGAAGAGTGCCAAAGCTCGTTCGGAGTGGAAAACCTTCAAACAAACAGTCCAATTTTCTGCAGAAGCAAAACTTGGAAACTGGACCTGTAAGAGGTCCAGCAGCATTTCCGGCCCAACCACATGGAAATAAATTCTGAAATTTTACCACAATAATCTACATTCATGGTGGATCATTTAATATGAAGAAATCGAAGGTTGAATCTGAGTTCTTAGTGGAGATAAAAATTGAGGGATAAGGGAGCAGAAAATGACTTAAACCTAACAAATTCCATTAAGTGTTTAAGTATTCAAACCTAACATTCCATTAATGTTTAAGTGCTAAAACCTAACCCATTATGAGTTGTTTAAGGCCAAATAGTGTTGCTTGGTAGCCTATAAATAGAGGCTACAACATAGAACAATTCACCAATTCATACATCAAAACATCTCTAAGATGATCTAAGTTCTCTCTAGAGCAAACCTCTCTAAGAGCAACTCCTTTCCTTCTCTTTCTCTTATAGGTGATCACACTCTAAGTCCTAGTCTCCTCAGGAGCCGACTATCAGTGCCACCAAACCCTCTGTCAACGTACTTCGGTCCTAGTCTCCTCGGGAGCCGATTGTAGTACCACGACCACAAACTACTCATTCATACATCAAAACATCTCTAAGATGATCTAAGTTCTCTCTAGAGCAAACCTCTCTAAGAGCAACTCCTTTCCTTCTCTTTCTCTTATAGGTGATCACACTCTAAGTCCTAGTCTCCTCAGGAGCCGACTATCAGTGCCACCAAACCCTCTGTCAAAGTGCTTCGGTCCTAGTCTCCTCGGGAGCCGACTGTAGTACCGCGACCACAACGGTTACGGAACCAGCCAAGCAAGGGTAACGCCCTCGCAACCCAGCCAAGCTAAAGTCACGCTTTAGCAAGTACTTCTCTCTACTTCCCGGTGATTTCGCTCTGCTTAACCTACAACGTTAAGTATCGACTTGGTGACACAAGACAAAGTCCTCCAGCACGAGGCACAAAGAATCCCACGACGAGGTTGGTGCTCTCCTCGTCCACAGTCGTTTGAAAGAAGTCAGGTCAAGGGACACCCCCGACGACCGCACCCGACGGTGCTGGCACGCCCGCGCAGAAAAGAGACTGTTGACCAGCTGCAACAAAATTGGAGCCAAACAGGAGTGAAAGCTGATCTGAGTGTGAGGAAGAGTAGAATGCGATTCTGGGTTATTGGATTTTGATGGAGGCTGAGAAGAGGCGAGGAAAATAATAGAGATAGAGGTCCATCGCTGGGGTGAAGTAACGCCATCGGAGGCTTGAACCTCGACACCAAGGTGTTATGTTGGCCAAGAAATTTGTTTTGGTATCGATTTCTGGTATTATGTGTGGATTTGGATTTTGCTTGGCTTTGCTGATCGAAACTTTTTCTGGGTTTTCTCATGCGTAGTTAATTCCTGGTTTAGTATTTTATATGTGAAGAATTGGGTAAAAGTCTGTTTAAGGTTTCATCGCAATTACAATGGGAAGGAGTTCTAAATTACAATCGATTTTACCCTAAAGGTTTAAGGTAGTCTTCTCAACAAGATTGATCTGTTTGGATCTCTATTGTTGTTAGTCATCTTTAACATCTTTAAAGGTGACTAATAAATTTGCCAGCCAAAACCACTCTCTGATAATATCATAAAATGCAAGAGTCTATCAGTCGTTACATTTAGGCGGAGACGATTTTCAGGCCAAGAATATAAAGATTATGATCCGTAGACAAGTTTAGTAATCATTCAGACAAAATTGATGAACTTAACAAGTCAAACCAATCAAAGAAAAATTTAGTAGAAGCATTCAAACTTGAGAAATTAACAACCTTTTATTCTTTTATTTTTTTATTTTTTAATCGAGATCACACGGTTTCTCAAAGGCTTCTTAGGACTAGAGATTATCAAATCTTTTATGTTATCAAACCTTCAAAATTGTTGATCATCATTGACACAAAATGAAAGTGGACAAAATGTTTTGGTGTAATATCACCATTACAAGATCTGACTGTGGACTTTAATGACTTGAAGATGAAGAATGTGCTTACCAAGAATTGCACAGTGAACTTAATTAAGGCTCTTTAAGCAACTTTTTAAAAGCAGAGGTCCATACATCATCCTAATTGAGCCATATCATGTTCAACTTGAAAAATATAGCATACTTGCTGAAGCAGTACTGTGAACTTTGTTTTGCTAGAACTCCAGTCAGTGGCTATAATTGCCAACCTGGGAAAAAAATCTTTCATGCTAGATCCCCATTTCTTCAATATGTACATAATTACCTTGACGTTCTGCTTCAATCTGAGTATATGAATTTCATCTAAATCAATACGAGACTGTAGAGCTCTGTTACTTGCTGCATTTTTCTGTTACTTTCTGTGCAATATAGAGCTTTACATATACCCGTTAAGGCAAATACAGAGCTCCATTCATCACCATTTTTAATAAACCTGCAATTCCTCTTCAAAAATCTTATGTTCATTATCATTAGCAGGGTAGCTATGAAATAATGGATGTGAATGTGCATTTAAGTATTAATTATTTGGATTCCTACTAGGGTTGCAACATTTTTCTTTTGTCCATTAATTGGTGGTGAACATTAAGATGTCATGTCCCAATTCATGATAACAAGAATAAGCAACAGACAGGTCAATAACAGCCCAATGGAATCAAACTACTGTAGTTAAAGCTGAGAGAAGTATTTCTTCTATTAATACATGCAGCTTCTCCAGCTTTTGTTTCTATGGTAACTCTAGGATATTAATGGTACCGAAACCATTGCCACTAGCAGTATGCAGGAGACAGAGAGGTAATGGCTCCTGTTATTCATGATATGGACTTCTTCAGGCTTCACTGAACTAAAGATTCACATGAATACCCATTTCAATACAAGTAATTCAAACAGATTCACAGAAGTATTGCATAACTTTCTGTTTTCTGCTGCATGAAAAGCCCTAATTAGGATGGAGGCAGACCATATATACCTAAAGATCAAGCACAGGTGAACCCATCACAAACAAGCTGATTAATTGCATCTCTGAACTTATAATAGTCATCAACTTTGTTGTAAACTTGATGAGAAACTCGAGCATACCCTGTTGTTGTTGCCACCTCTTCATGTTTTGGCATCTGTGTAACACCCTGACCCCGAAGCCTCGTCTCTCTCTCTCTTTCTACATCTATCCTCTATAGATGGTTGGTATGGAGTTGGGTAGCCATCAGGAACAAGATGGATGGGTTTTCCTTCTCCCCCCCTGTGGACAAAGATCCCTCCCTTTATACCTTCGATCACCCCCGTAATATGTGTGAGAGAGAGAGGGAGAGAGAGAGTCGGTAACTCCCCATCTTTCCTGCCCTTTCCTCCTTTTTCTATCTTTTTTTCCTTCTCTTTTTGCCTCCTCGAAGTCTCTCGACCCTTCCCCTTTCCTCCAGTTTTGCTATGTGGCAGCAAGAATATACTACCACGTGTAGGCTTAGAGACCTACACATAGTTATAAAGATATAATTCCTTTCACTTTCTTTGAATACACACTGAGTGCTCAATTTCCTGATTTACTACCAGTAACTAATGTATATCTCATTTATATTTGATTTGTTTTAGTTAACTTCTCAATACCGGGTATTACAATCTGGTAATATATGTGTCCTTAACTTCAAAGCATCATCATCACTTGAAACCTCCAAACAAGCCGGTATATATTCCCACCATGATCATGCTGGCACACATATCTGGCGGAGACCCAAGATTGGTTCCCCAAGCCTTTGCCAGCATCTTACCCATCTCAACAACAGCATCATGATTCCTCCTTTTGATTCCCTCAATACCGCCTTCAAACCTATTTGTTAACTCCACAACTGAAGGAACCACTAAAGATGGACTTGTTTGGACCCAAAATGAACATTTTGGCCTGACAAGGCACGTCTTGGAGAAATTGAGCCAATGTCAGTGGCTCAAGCTATATATTGTCGACAAGTTCGAAATATATATTTAGAGGCTAAATAAAGCCTATTATGGAAGAATGGAAGCATGTAAACATGAAAAGTCAACTTTAGCACATTTTCCTACTTCGGCTAGGAGAAACCAAGCTAAACAAGGAAGGAGGGGCGGCCGCCTGACCAAATGAACTTGAAATGAGCTGAAACTCTGCAGATCCATTCTAGACAGCCTAAGGATCATTTCTTATGAAGAGTGCAAGAGCTTTTTTTGAGTGGAAGGCCTTCAAACAATCAGCCCAATTTTCTACAGAAGCAAAACTGGAAAACTGGACCTGTAAGAGGTCCAGCAGAATTTTCGGCCCAACCACATGGAATAAAAATCTGAAAATTTGTCAGGATGATCTACACTCATAGTGGAACATTTCATATGAAGAAGTCGAAGGCATATAATGAAGTATTGTTGGAGAAATAATTGAAGGAATAAAGGGGCAGAAACTGACCTAAAACCAGCTCAATATTCACATGTTCATGTTTCCTACCCACATGAAGAAAGCTAGATGCTTTTCTCTTTTTCCTTGGATATATTTTTCTTCTACAATCTCTTTAATAGATCATCACCACTTCCATGTTGCTGCACCTTCATGCTTTGCTTTCATTCCATCTTTTCTCTATCTTTTCCATATTTTACAAGTGAACTTAGATCTACTTTCATTATTTTTCTTCCACTCATCATTTCACTCTTCTTTTTCTTCCCTATATAAACACCTTCTCCTCTCATTCTAAGACACACATTCACATTCAACAACAACATCTCTAAGATGATCTAAGTTCTCTCTAGAGCAAACCTCTCTAAGAGCAACTCCTCTCCCTCTCTTTCTCTTTCTCTTACCGGTGATCACACTCTAAGTCCTAGTCTCCTCAAGAGCCGACTATTAGTGCCACCAAACCCTCTGTCAACGTACTTCGGTCCTAGTCTCCTCGAGAGCCGATTGTAGTACCACGACCAAACACCGACACCAACACACCCATTCACATACAACAACAACATCTCTAAGATGATCTAAGTTCTCTCTAGAGCAAACCTCTCTAAGAGCAACTCCTCTCCCTCTCTTTCTCTTTCTCTTACCGGTGATCACACTCCTAGTCCTAGTCTTCTCAGAAGCCGACTTTCAGTGCCACCAAACCCTCTGTCAACGTGCTTCGGTCCTAGTCTCCTCGAGAGCCGATTGTAGTACCACGACCAAACACCGACACCAACACACATTCACATTCAACAACAACATCTCTAAGATGATCTAAGTTCTCTCTAGAGCAAACCTCTCTAAGAGCAACTCCTCTCCTTCTCTTTCTCTTACCGGTGATCACACTCCTAGTCCTAGTCTTCTTAGAAGCCGACTTTCAGTGCCACCAAACCCTCTGTCAACGTGCTTCGGTCCTAGTCTCCTCGGGAGCCGACGGTAGTGCCGCGACCACAACGGTTACAGAACCAGCCAAGCAAGGGTAACGCCCTAGCAACCCAGCCAAGCTAAAGTCACGCTTTAGCAAGTTCTCCTCACTTCCCAGTGGTTCTCGCTCTGCTCGATCTACAACATCGAGTATCGATTGTGATTTTCAAGAAGCTCAGCAAAAGTCCTCGCCACGAGGCACAAAGAATCCCGCGACGAGGTTGGTGCTCTCCTCGTCTACAATCGCTTGATAGAAGTCAGGTCAAGGGACACCCCCGACGACCGCACCCGAACGGTGCTGGCACGCCCGCGCAAGAAAAGAGACTGTTGACCAGCTGCAGCAAAATTGGAGCCAAACAGGACTATAATCCCTAGTCCCTATCCAACTACTTTCAATAGCCAACCCTTTACCATAGTCATGAGACACCATAGGATGATGCAATTCTAAATGTGTGACTGACTTCCTACAATATAAAAATGCAACCGAAGCAGGGCAGAAGAACCACTTGTGCAAATTACTAGTGTAAAAATCTGCTCTAATTTCTTGCATGTCAACATCTACACACCCAACACCATGAGCCCCATCTATGAAAACTTGATCAACACCTTCTTCGCTGCAAACTTTAACCATGCAATTTCTTAACTGGAAGTACAACAGATGGCATGGATGTAACATGATCAATCATAGCTAATCTAATTCTTCTACTACTAGCCTTTTCCTTCACCAAAGCCTTCTGAAATTCACTTATAATTTCTTCACTGGAAATTGAAATGGAACTTCAATAACATACCCGCCAGCACGCGAAAAATAGGCCTTGATCGAGTTCCGCACCGCGCCATAAGCACACTACAGTATGATGACAGCATCCCCTTTCTTGAATTTGCCTTCAGAGAAGGCCCACTGCATCTGCTGCAAGACTATGGCTACTGCTGTGGTGGCATTATCTACAATGGAAATTTCATCAACATCTTCTGCATTGATAAGTTCTTTAAGTGTGTTTCTTGATTTAAGTATCCCCTAGCTTGTGGAGCTCATTGAAGTAGAAACGGTCCGGTTGGCGCAGCCATTTGAGTTGCCATTGTTGCAATGCAGAGATAACAGAAGCAGGGGAGCAACCAAATTAAGCTGCCATTGTTTTCCGGGAAACACCCGGATCATGGTGAGAAAATTCAGCTTGGATTTCAGAGTCTGTAATGAAGGAAGAGAAATTCTCTATATACTAAAGCGCTCAGTTGCTCGGTTCACTGTTCATTAATGTACATAAAGTGGAGTGACGGTTTTGCCCTTGGTATTTTGATGAATGACAGTTGTGCCTCAGTTGCAGACTATCAAGTTGGTTTTCGGTTCAATTTTCATTCTATGTTGGGTTTCTGCTCGATTACACTTAACAAAACCTGTTTTTGCTTTCGGATTTTGTTGAAACAGAAGAAAAGGAAAGAAGAAGAGGGAGACGGGGAGAAGTTGATGCTCGATTCGAACAGAAATTGAGTGAACTGATCATCCCAGGTATTCGCTTCGAATTTGTTTCATTTATTTTTTTTGTCGGTCTCAGCTTTTCACATTCTATTTTGTCCAGCTCCGTGCCAAAAAAATCATCCTATCATAGCCGTATGTACATGCCACTGGCCAATTTGGTGTTACTAGCATGAAAGAAGAAGCCTTTGATCTCAAAACGCATTCAGTCAGAATGTATGAAAATGTCTCAGACAAAAATTCTTAACTTTTTCTTTGTGTGTACGTATAGGATCATGAACGTGCCTACTTTGATTCAGCAGATTGGGCACTAATTATTCCTTCCAAAAATAGGGAAATAAAATAGCAAGGTACTAATTATTCCTTCCAAAAATAGGGAAATAAACTAGCAAGGTACTAATTATTCCTTCCAAAAATAGGGAATTTTTCTTTTACAGTCTTTTAGAGAAATTCAATTGATGTATGTTGAACTACAGCAAGGTGCTGGGGTGAGTCCAAAATCAACAGCAGCAGCAGTGGAGACCTTACAACCAAAACTACAGGTACATAATTAGAACCATTATTTACTCAAGAATACTGCCGTCTCCTTTTTTCTTTATTATAGTAGTTATGTAACTTTTGATTCGTGTAATCAACCCCGATTAATGTGACAATTGAGAACGCCACGCCAGCAGCTACCTCCAAGGAGACCTGCATGTACTACTACTGGTCATGATAGCCATGTATGTGTACTCATGAAATTAAATATAGCTAGGCTTTTATATATGGAAAATTCTAGTATATGTTGACGTATGCCATACATCAAGTTTTTTGAATATTTTAGACCGTTGGATTTAATTAAAAGTTGAATATATCTGACGGTTTGGAATATTCAATAGTGGTAACCTGCTTACCAGGTAACCTGTATCTACTTTTTTTTTTTTTTTGTTTTTTAAGATTCCCAATTACATATCAAAAAAAAAAAATTTAGAAAACCCTAAATTGAAAAAGAGAAGAGAAGACGAAGAAAAGAGGAAGAAACTCAGTCCAGTTTTGTTCTTGTACGTACAAAACGAGAATTGTCCCGTTAGCCTGTGTAGCTGTCCTCTCCTTTCTGTTTCAAGTAAACACCACAACTAGGTATAGAAATAGAACTGATTGTCCTCTCCTTTTTGTTTCATATAAATTGGATGACGTGGAGATGATATTTTGTGTGATTTGAATTGGATGATGATGTGCAATATTAACTAGGATTGAAGGACCACGGGGAACAAAGTGAAGATCGAGGAGAAAAGGAGAAGAAGAAGGAAGAGCGTTCGTAAGTTTTTCTTCTTCTTTTTTGTTTTTTTTGTTCTTTTGTTTTTTGTACTTTATCTTCAAATCGTTGAGGTTGAGCGTTGCACATGAAATTGACAGGAGTTGTATACCACACTTAATTGAGCTCTCTGTCCCATTAATGAATGGCTATAAAGCTTATCATTGTGACACTACCAGATTGCTTCTTCTCATCATTGTCAGTTTTGATTGAACTTTGTGTTCTATTCTAGTTCTTACTTCTACTTGTAATGTTGGTTAAGTTTGCCTTGTTCTGTTCTATAATCTCCTGCGGCAAAGACGGTGAAGAATGATGAGTGGGTTAATCATGCTTTTACTTAATTTAGTCTCTGACACATATATGAGTAGGCCATCAATCTTGTAGCTGCACCAAGATTCATGATTATTATCATATTCGGGGCCTCTATTTAGGTGGAATTTAGAAGTTCATGACTAAGTGTGTTATATAGGTTTTTGGTGCTTGAAAAACAATACAGTATGCAGGGGTAGTTATGTGGTAGATTCTTGAACAACAATACAGGTGGAAAACTTGTCAACAACAAAACTTTGTCAGATTTAATAAGGGAAAGTTGTCCTCAGTGTGCATGATACAGAAAGTTTTTAGTAATTAACTATTTTCAATCCGCACTCACATGATTGTTTTGGTATTTGATATTCGAAAACAGATCCGGTAGATGTAGTGAAAAACAACGAGAATTTTTTTTCATATGCGTCATCATGCAGCACTGGTGTTATAGGTGTCAGGTGTTGATCCTTTGGACTTCCAAAAACCACCCATTTCCACTTCCTTTGGTGTAATTGTCTCACCACCCTGCTTATATGCAAAGTTTAATGAGAGTTGTTTCAAATTTGAAAAGAAATTAAGAAGACAATGGTACCAGATCGACTAATAAAGGTTTCCGGATTTGGGTTTATAGGTTATGTTTGATGACTTGAACTACTAAAGATACAGCAGCACTGAGGACAATTTTCTGCTTTTCTACATAGAAAGTAACTGTTATCGATTAATAGTTTGAGCATGTATTGTAGTCCAATCTGAAGGTAAAAATTCTTTTGGATATTCAAGATTAAATATGAAATCTGGGTGCACCTTATTTGTTGGCTTGCAGGTGGAAACTGAGGCATCTTTTTTGTTATTCTCATCCCACTTGAGTTGAACCAATGTAAACATTATTGAAAATAGAAAGAAAAAAAAAAAGGCCTAGCTGCTGATTCATTTATTGTCATGGAAGGAGACAATAAACTAAAATCTTTTTACTTTGATCTTCCATATAAACGAGGAACTAGCTTTTGTTTCAGCATCATCTACTCCACATTCCAAAACACCCAAAAGACTCCATTTTACAAATCCCAAACCCTGTTTCTTCCTTAAATTGATCTACTATGTACGTACATATTGTTCCCAGTACAGTAATTTTGTTTTAATAATCCTACAGGTTTCAATTTGATATAGATAATCCATCTAATTATATGTTGCATATTAGTTTGTAATCTCAATCTCTGTAATTTATTTTATTTTATTTTAGGCATGGATGGATCGTATGAATCTTCAATGTGTAATGGAAGTGACTGTAATGAAATGCAATATAAGGGAGTTCGGTATGATAAGTTGTCTACAGAAGATCTTAAAGGGCAGGAGTTTAATACTGTGGAGGAAGCTGAGTCCTTTTACAATGCTTATGCAAAGGCCATGGGTTTTGATGTTAGAAACGACTACAAGAGATTAAGTATACGCACAACAGGGAGAGTCACTTCATTGCGATTGGTTTGTTCTGCTCAAGGGAAAAGAAGAGAAGAGTACATGAGTAACAAGAAAAGAGTTCGCAGGCCAAAAAAAGAAACAAGATTCAGTTGTCCATGCTTGTTCAAAGTAAGGTACCGTTCGAATATTAATGCCTATATTGTTGATGATTTCATAACGAACCACTCACATCAGCTTGCACAAGCACATGAGTCGCATCTTCTTCGATCACACAGATCAGTTGAAGATCATCATTTAGCACTGGCCACATCTATGCAGAGAGTGTCTGTTAAGCCTTGTCATACATATGAATACATTGTTGATAGATCAGGAGGTTTTAAGAATGTCGGGTTTATTATGAAGGACTTGTACAACAAGTTAGATTCAAGACGCCGAGAAATTTTACTTGAGGGTGATGCAGAAGCTGCACTTGCATATATGAGAGGCAAAGTTGCCACAGACTCGCATTTCTACTGCAAGTTTAGCATAGATGAAGATAACAGGTTGGCGAATATGTTTTGGAGAGACTCTAATTCTCTAGTGGATTATACTTGTTTTGGAGATGTCTTGGTGTTTGATAGTACCTACAAAACCAATCCTTATGAGAAGCCGTTAGTGTTGTTTGTTGGTTCAAACAATCATTTATCGACCACAGTTTTTGGTTTTGCATTACTCATGGATGAAACGATTGAGACTTACACATGGGTTTTGGAGACCTTTATATCGTCTATGAATAACAAAAGGCCTGTTGCTGTTTTGACTGATGGGGATGAAGCAATGCGAAGGGCTATTGAAGTGGTACTCCCTGGTTGTCCTCATCGTCTGTGTACATGGCACATAGCAAAGAATGCCCGGAGGCACCTGCGTAAGAACAGTGTCTTTTCTGAATTTAGACGTTGTATGTGGGATGAAGTCACTCCAGATGGTTTTGAAAAACGCTGGAATGCTATGGTTAACACACATGATCTCCACAATAAGGATTGGGTTAAGATGATGTATGAAAAGAGGCAAATATGGGCAGAGGCATTTATTAGTGGCCAATTTTTTGCCCGTATGAGAAGCACTCAGAGATGTGAGGGTATGAACAGCTATATGAAGGGTTATCTGATAAACGGTGTGAAATTATTTGAACTTATTCCGGCACTTGATAGGGCATTGTTACGGCTTAGGAACAAGGTTGTGGAAGAGGATTTTAAGTCCAATAACTCTAGTCATGTCCTTACTTCTTCACTTCGAAAATTGGAAGATCATGCAGGTATTATTTTCACTTGAAGATTTAGCATCTACTTAAAGATTTTAGGACACATAACTTTATTCATGTCCTTTTTTTTTTTTTTTTTTTTAACATGGAACATCATGCAGGTACTATGTTCACTGATAGTATGTTTGAGCATGTACGTAACGAGATTGATGGGGTCGGCGATTTAATAAAATCTCGAACTATGGTGTTTGGTTCAAGTCGTGTATACTTTACATCTAGTTACAATGACAACAAGCAAGAGATTGAGTACATGACAGTTTACTATCCTGATGAAAACAATCCTCGTATGGAGTGTTCATGTAAGCTGTTTGAATGCGAAGGCATTCCATGTTGTCATATATTTAACATTATGAAACATGAGCGTATGAATGAGATTCCTTCATCCTTATTAATGAAGAGGTGGACGAAGTCTGCAAAATCTGATATGCAAATATTAGTTCATGAAGACAACGTCCCTAATGAAGCTATAGAATTTGCCAGGTACATACTTCATTTAATTATATTCAATAATTCTTCTTGTTTTACATTAACAATGTCACTTACTTTTCTTTTCTTTTTTTGACAACACATTATGATTAGTTTTAGGCTTGTTTGTAAATCTTAACTGATGTCTTGTTATAGTATGATGAACAATAAATAATAAATCATATATCGTGCAGGTACGGCGATTTAAATTGTTTTGGAAGTAAACTATGTTTTCTTGCATCGAAAACAAAGGAGGGCACGGACATCTTGAACAGAGAATTCATCAGACTAGAGCCCATACTATCAGACTTGTGAAAGCAAGAGAAAGAAAAAATTGTTACTCCAGAGCACTGCAGTAATATTATAAAAGATCCAATCAAGGTGAGGACCAAAGGCACCCAAAAGACCACAAGTATTAAAAAATCTAGACAGTGTAGTTGGTGCAAAAACTATGGACACACAAAAACGACATGCCCGCAGAAAAAACGTCGACGAAATAGAGCTTGAAACATTTGGTTGAAACAGAGTAATAATTGTTTTCTGTAAACAAAGAATTTTTCAATTATTGACCAACAGTTATGGTCAATCTAATTTTGTTAGTGTACATTTTGTTTACAATGAGCAGCATATTAGTTATTTATGATTACTATCATTACTTCAGTTTCGGTGCAAAAGATCTGTCTAAATCCTTTCTTATGCTTATACACATCTTATTGTGTGTTGGGCATATTATCCTTAGCAAACAACTTCTTTATCAGTTTTGGCCATCATTTTATCCTTCTGTTATCTTTTGGCGATTTTCATTTGAGTTACTTTGAAACTTAGTAATTTGACCATTCAAAACAGAGGCTACTGATGATGAATACAAAATAACAATAATATCGAAGGTACAAGAACATTCTCGGTAAAAGATAGCATTAAATTGACCAACGCAGAGTACAATAAATTCCACATCTTGAATCATCACTTGAATCAAATTCCCAGCGTATACATATTTCTTCAAGTTTCTCCCCTGAAATGTTAAGATCCCAGAGCTCATAATTGTCAAAAAGAAACACATAACTAAATCTTTCCAAAGACGAGCTCTCATTAGTGATATTTTTTATTCCACTAACATTTTCAAGACATAATTCCTTGATGCATTTGCAGGAAGATGATATCCATTTGAAAAACCGGTCATCTTCAACCATAGCATCCTTCAACTCCAAGTGCTGGAGATTACTTAAAAAAGACAAGGAGGGTGATTGAATATCACCCCCACCCAAGTTCACATAGAGTTCCGTCAAAGAATGGCAATGAAAGACAGAAAGATGCAAGATGGTAACACAACTATATTCAAGTTGTTTTGAGTGAATTCAAGGTGAAGCACTTTAACATTACACCTTACTGCAATTTGGATCCACGTGGTGATTCGAAAAAAGTCATCACTTATCTCTGCATTGACTGTGGCATTGAAAGACCAGCAAATGCCAAAGCACTCTATCTTATTATCACCACGATGAAACAAGTACCTATCCCAATAATTCATCAACCTTACTCTCGACCTGGTGCAGTTTGAAACACGACCTGAAACAATAATCAAGGCAAGAAATTAAGAGATGGGCAAGAAAGTATCTACCTTTATGGTACTTCTGAAATACAAAAATTGAGTCTTTCTCTAAGTTGATCAGCAACCTATAACATAAAAATTGGGATCAAACAGTCAAATTTCACACCAAATCAATCCAAAGACGCAAACTTCTCTAAAGATCATGGGTACCCAAATAGAAATCAATCCAAACAAACACCTTTGCTATAATCTCCGCCGCGAAGCTCTCCGGCATATCCCCAATACCCGGATTTGATTGCAGATGCAAAGACCCAACTTGATCTGGTCACCGAGAGTAGCAAAGGTGGAGGCGGCGATGGAGGAACGACGTCGTCCCAAGAGCACCGATAGAGAGAGAGAGAGAGAGAGTTAAGGGAGAAAACAGAGAAGAGGCGCTGCACGAAGAAAACAGAGAAGAGGCGCTGCACGAAAAAAAAACTGAATTGTATTGAAAACTCAATTGGATTAAATCGACGGCTAGAAAGCTCGATCCGCGTGAAAAACAAATGAGCAGAACTCGTTATCTGACGGCTGAAATAATAGAACAAAGGAGTACACGGATCGCACTTCACTTCGCTTATATTTGATGTACTAGCGTGGAATTAACAAAAATATGATTGAAGAATCCTTATTCAGGTGACAAAGGTGGTCAAAGTGTAAACATAAACGAATTGAGATAAATTTTGTAGTTGAGCTCTAAACTATGGTAATGCAATCTATAAGTGAACTATTTTATAGAGGAGCATATATCTCGTTGAGAAAGAAATATCTTGTTGAAGAGCAAATATCTTATTGAATAGGAGATATGTTGTTGAGGAGCAGATATATTGTTAAGGCGAGATATGTTGTCGAGGAGGAGCAGATATCTTGTTAAGGTGAGATATGTTATCTTGTCAATGTTGAGATATGTTGTCGAAGAGCATATATCTTGTTAAGGCGAGATATGTTGTCGAGGAGCGGCAGATATCTTGTTAAGGTGAGATATGTCATCTTGTCAATATTGAGATATGTTGTCGAGGAGGAGCAGATATCTTGTTAAGGTGAGATATGTTGACAAGGAGCAGATATCTTGTTAGATGGTGAGATATGTTGTCGAAGATCAGATATCTTGTTAAGGAGAGATATGTTGTCGAGGAGCGGCAGATATCTTGTTAAGGTGAGATATGTCATCTTGTCAATATTGAGATATGTTGTCGAGGAGGAGCAGATATCTTGTTAAGGTGAGATATGTTGACAAGGAGCAGATATCTTGTTAGATGGTGAGATATGTTGTCGAAGATCGGATATCTTCTCAAGAAAGACATATGTAGTCGATGAGCAGATATCCTGTGAAGGAGAAGAGGTATCTCGTTGAGACAGAAATATCTCATCAAGGAGCAGATGTCTTATCAAGAATCATATATTTCATTGAGAAAGAAATATCCTATCGAGGAGCTTCGTAATGAATATATAAAAATTTAGGGAATAGGGTTTAGGGTTTAGGGTAATGAATATATCTTGTTGTTTTGAAATTTGTTAAACAACATTTAATACGGATTAGGAATTGTATTGTAGTTTCTAAATAACTGAAAAATTTAGGGTTTAGGGTTTAGGATTTGGGGTTTAGGGTTTAGGGTTTAGGATTTTCAATATATTTAAATGAAAATCCTTTATGATAATGGAAAAGGGAAAAGAATAATTAAATCTCTAACATGATAAATCAATTTCGTTCATAAATTATAACCCTACAACTTATAGTCCACGACCTAAACCCTAATTCCTAAAGACGAGAAACTATCTCGGCCACCCCATCGTTCACTCAACAACTACCATCATTCAACCTAGCAGAGTTGCGCAAGGCTTCGTATCCAGGTAAAGGCACAATTCAACCTAGCAGAGTTGCAGCAAGTACATGATCATTTTGCTGAAAATTAACTGTAGTCATTATTGTTTTCCTTGAAGACATAAAAAACTATATGATTGAAGAGGTGGACCAAGAGACAGAACGGATTTTGAGGAGTGCAGGCAAGGAGGCGAAAGAGAAGATGCTGTAACCCTATAATTATTAACTGAAGGTACACATTACAACCCTACATCTGTTTTTCTGGTGCTTCCGATTTCTCAATTATAAAAACTTAATCAAGTTTGCCTGACAATCAAAACAATTCATACATTACCAACAATCATACTGTTGACAAATTCTAAATGAAATCCAACCCAGCAACTAAACACAATCACCTGCACTATAAACACAATCACCTAAAAATCAACCCAGCAACTAAATTTATAATGATATACTCTAATGACCAGATAAAACTTTTTCGACTTTTTCATTGGCAGAAGCAGAAGGGAACTTCATATAGATCAGAGGTTTCCCATTCACCAGTGAAAGGATAGCAGCTGGAATACCCCACAAAGATTCTCCACAAAAGCATAGACACTTACTCTATATGATTATCCAAACGGAACAACTCAAACCCAGATTTATAATGAAATCAATTGGAATCATACCTTCAAATGGCCTGCTGCGAATCGAACTCCAATACCTTCAAATGGCCTGCTGCGAATCGAACTCCAATACCTTCAAATTGACTGCTGCAAATTGAAATCACTACCAGATTTCAAGCCAAATCACTACCAGAAACCTATAACTTATCTTCAAAGCTTTACTGGACCAAAGTTCATTAAAGGAACAAAATTTCAGAATCACATTCAAAAACCAAAGAACTAACCAAAATCAACTCCAATTTACGGAAAATAAACTGCAAACATATACCAAAAAGCCAAAAATACCTAACGAGCGACAAGATTTCGATTGCTAAACAGAAATCGAGTGTGACAAGCAACTGATTGCTAAGCAAGAAGTCGAGAGAGCACGTGTGATTGGAGGAGGTATTTGGGGCTGAGGTGTTAGGTTTTTTGATTTGGGTATTACGGATTTTGGGCCAAGATTGGTTTCATAGGAAATGAAACAGGATGTGAGAGGCTGAGAGAGAAGGATGACGAAACGGATGGCGAAGGTACGATTCAGATTTGGTTGTTTGGTGTTTGGTATGTTTTTCGATCTGGTTTTTGAGGGTGAGAGCGACTGGAGGAGAGATGAGGAAGTAAAAGATAGAGAAAGAAGAAAAATGACAACAAAAGAAGAAGCAAATAATCTGAGCGCCTCTGACAAAGAAGAAAGAAGGAAGAAGGACGCTGGAAGAGAAAGGGAAATAGAGAACCCCAATCCTCAGTTCGGAAAAAAAAAAAAAAAAACATAGTTAATACTTCATTATTACAAGTTTTCAGATTCACTTTACTAATAAAACAACGAATGTGTTGCTATAATAGTAAAACTTCATATGTTTAAGTAAATTTGCAGTGAGTCATTTATGGTGTAATAAGGTTGTCTATTTTGTAACTACTGTCCTTTAGGAGTTATTTACTTATTTGACAATGTTTTTTCTAGATTTTACGGCAATTGAGGTCCAAAGTAATAACCAAAGTTGTATTTGTGGTAATTCTTCAATATTACAAGTTTGACAACAAATTGTTGTAGAAGTAGTAATCAAACTCTTATTTGTGGTAATTTTTTATATTACAAGTCTGAGAACCATTTTACTAATGTGACAACGAATTGCTGTCAAAGTGGTAAAACTTTATGTATATATTGTAAATGAGGCGCGAGTCCTTAATTGTGTATTAAAGTTCTATATTTTGTAATTTAATACTTTTCTTGTGTAAATCTCATCATCCATGAGAGAATTACTCGTTTGACAATGCATTTTACTATAAATTACAACAATTGAGGTATAAAGTGGTAATTATGGTTGTTTTTATGATAATTACATGAAATATGATCCATTTACAAAAAAAAACGATCCCTTTACCAATGCTACAACAAATGTTTTGTTTATATGGTAAATAATCATATTAGACCTAAAACTTTTCAAGTCTTTATTCTTGTAATCCAGTTGTTCTTTTTGTAACTAGAGTCCTTTCTTTTGTAAATTATATCATCGATGAGGCATTTTACAACAAAATACGACATTGGACGTATTTAGTGATAATTATAGTTGTAATAAAAGTAATTACAACATTTACGATCTTCATTACAAGTTTTTGAACGATTTACATATAAAAGAATAAATGAGTACTTAGTATGATAATTTTTATTTTTTTTAAGTACACATGTCAAATTATAAGTGGATAACCTGTTGACCTGTACAACAGGTTTCACTAACTAATTTAATTTAATATATATTAATTAAAAAGTTGATGTATGACAAACATCAACACACCTTAGACTTCCCCTTTATATATATAGTACTAATCTCTCTTTTTAATGGTTACTGATTCTTTTTTTTTTTTTTCTTCTTTTTTTTCTTTTGGTTTATGATGTAGGGGACATAGATTCAGATGTTGAAGGGCTGAAAGTAGTTTGTTGTGTTGAGAGGAGTGATGTTCTTGATAACTATACATTAGAATTGGCTGGATGTATTCCAAATAATTGTGAATTAGCTTTAACAATAAGAGTAATCTTTTCTCTCGGACATTTTCTCTGTGCTCTGTTTTGTCCATGAATTGTAGATCGATTTATTTGTACCACATGTTCCAGTCTTGCTATGTCTAAATCTCTTGCTTATATGTGGCTTCACAGGCATATACCAATTTCCTTGAAGAAAAAGAAGAAATAGACATTGCAGGCTGGTTTTGGTTTGAGTGGGGATCCCATCATTACAACTCATGCAAGCAAGTTGATGCTGTTGAAATCAAATGCACACCATCTGGAATATTACATACTTGCAAGGTATGATCTCAGTCAATTAGTTTAGATGCTCAATTTAACCTTCATTGTTGCTTCTTTGTGAATGAGATCATTATTGAAATAGGTTTCTGGTTCAAATTTTTTGTTTTTTGTTTTTTTTGTTTTGGCTCTATCACTTTGTTGCTACTTGCTAGATGGTTGATCTCATTCACACATTAAAATTCATCTCAAACTTTTCAGTGATCTGGGCATTCATCAATTTTTCGGTACCAGAAGTTGCAGTTTGTCTCCTTCCTCATCAAAAGTGAAGTTGAAGGCATATACTGATCGAGCTTCATGACAAAGAACAAGTGGAACAGACATTCCATCCAAGGAATGTTAGAATAAAAGAGAAAGCAATGAGAAGCAATTCAAGCAGCTAATGCGAGGCTGGTAACTAATTTCACTTCTCTTGCAAATTCTTAGTCTATGTTTATCTTTTAATCTAATATTAAATCGTTGTTTATTAGGTTCAACCTAGCTGTGAAAATAATATTAGACTTTTTTCCTACTACTGAAGTAATTTTTTGTATGACAATTTGTGTATTCAGTTTTTATGTGTCTTCCTTTTTTCCTGAATTCCAATACCCCTCTTTTGCAGAACATGAGTTGTAATATATAGGACCACTGTACGTTTTCTACAACCGTATGTGCTTGATTGAGATGGCAAGGCAAACTGGGCCAACTAAGACTGCAAGTGCTCCCAAGTAAGAAGAAACAAATCAACATACAGAACTTTGCGATTTAATTATGTGACACAATATGTAGTTGGTGGATTTTGTACCACACGTGTATTCCCACCTAGCTTTGAATTGGAATATATAAAAGAACTGTTTGCAGAAAACTTCATATATTTGTTTCTGTACAGGTTAAGGAATATCAATATACTAAACATAGGAAGGAAATTGCAAGTTTATGTCCATCATTGTACACATCGATATTCAGCGCTCCTGAAGTTGGCTTCTGCAACTGCCAGGATGAAATATTTCATGAATGCATATTTACGATTCCTTAACAGTTTGCATTAATGAAGAAACAGAAGCACAAAACTTGGTAACTAATGTCTAAAATTATAGTGAACTTACAACTTTAAGTCCCCAACTTTGCTTTCATGCATATTCATTTTTGATTTTTCTGAAGGGGATAGTATTGAAGTAGGGATTAGAGTGACTGAAAAATTATGCAAAGCTTTAGTCTATCGATTGCTCTTATGATGTCAAAATGTTGTAGTTATTCACTTATTTAAGATATTTGGTGCACTGATTTGTCGATTGTCAAGCCTTAACATGATTTGTCATTGATTTCATCTTCATTGTTATTCAAAATCAAAAACTGATCTGTGTCTATTTAGCAGATTACTAGATTATGCACCTTAATAATTACCAGATTATTAGGTTTCAGTTTCAGTAACGTATAATCAGTTCATTTACTAGGATATTCACTTTCATCTTTATACATAGATTAACCAATTTTTCAATGTTTATGATTCACATGACTTAAAGAGTCTTCTTATTTGTCTCTTTTCTTAACCAAAACAAATTCAATTCAATTGTTTCTGTCCATAATGTTATTCTCTATCATAATCTTTGTTTTTTTACCTTTGAACAGCTCCGAAACTCAGATTGTATTATTAATCTCGGAATACAAAGTTGTACTGAAAACAAATAGAACATGTTTCATTTCTAAAGAAAACCTCTTTTTACTATTGTTCTCGCAATTTTTATGTGCTGCAATTTTTATTGAATGATTTGTTGTTCTTAGTTTTTAACTACTATCAATTTTTATCTTCTGCAGAGTCTGTGGGTTCTACAGTTTGAGATCTGGGTAACTCACTGCAAGAGCTTCAAGGTATGGTTTTTATCTTTCATAATTCACTATTTATGTTCCATGAATGAGATGCATCGTTACATACTGTGATCTTTTGCTTTCTGTCATTACAAATCTGTATTCTGAGCTCACTCTCTTCTATCAGCTTCTTTAAAACTCTACCATTTTTCCTAGGTCTTCATCTGCTACTTCTTAACTAGAAAAGAGATAGAAACCCTATGATAAAAAACCTCATCAGAAGAACCTTGTCACTTTATCACTGTATATATAAACTTTACGGTTTGTAGATTATTCATCAATTTAATTAATTATCAACTACTTTTGTTTCATATGCATCTTATTATACGTTTTAAGTTTAAATTAGATTCTTTTCTACTTCAATTATGCGCATTTTCATTTACTAATAATGAATAGAAGCATGGCTTTCATAAATTACAGAGGTAACTGCTGCTAAGATGATTGTTGTTTTCATATTGGGGTTTTTGTATAGTACTTTTGTTTGTTTTGTGGCTTCATTAGGTGACAAAAAGTTTTGGCCAAGGAAAGGAATTTGAGCTATTTTCAAATTTTCTGGAATTTTGACCCAGCCACTTACTTTTGCAAAACTGTACTGATCTACTCAGAATTTACAATCTGTTCTTAATTTCAAATCTTAATTAGTACTCCACTGTTGTCCCCTTCTATTGCATTACTTTTCTGCTGATATTGATGTGAGTTACGGATTCATACTTAGTGCTCAACTTTCAATTGAATCTATGTCATATTTATAGTCAGTGAATGCTGTTCTGTTGGGTTTGTATTCTATTTGTGTTCCAATGGTTAGCATCGCTCCTCTTTCCTCAAACTTTTACGTCTGTTTGTAGATAGATGAATTAGTATTGAGATACCCTCGATAGTTTTTATTGTCTTCTAATTCTACTACAATGGAACGTTTTTGATAATCGGTGTTTCTTTCTTTTGGTATTGTGTCCAGTGTTTTGCGTGTTGAGTAACTGCAGTTTGTACCTAGAAGATTGGGTTCATTGTGAAAGTGTTTAAGCTGATTTTCTTCAATTTGTTATGTGTCTTTCCACATTTTTTCTGATTACATCTTTTACTTTCCTCTCTGTTCTGAAGCATTTACAGACCTTCGTATTGTAAATTTCCATGTGGATGATACAAAAGCCACCTTGAATGTTTGTTTGGATAAGCAATTTATTGGTGAGCAGTTGATGTGATAAGCATATGAATTCAGAGACGCTCTCAAACGTATATAGTGTTAAGTTTCCTGTTGCTATAGTATAAATTTGCTCTTCCTCCATTACGTTTGTGTCTACAAAAATGTTGTCAATTGCTTTGAGGTATAGAAATGATATGATAACTCATAGAAGCTATATCATTGCAAAGCAACTTTTCAACTGTTTAAAAATATGAAGTTGGTTTTAAATTTTGGAAAACTACAAACTTCTATTTTGCCACTGTTTACTTTGCAATGGGATTGCTAACATTTTATATTATGCAGGGCAACCACTACCCCGGAACTGTGCTGATCAATCTAGCTAGAAGGATTCCCTTTTTGAAGCATCTTTCTCCTACTTTGCTTTTGGACCTTGCTTTTGTAGACATGTAATGTATCTAATAATTGTAAATGCAATATTTCTGACCTAAATCATATTGACAATATACAAACATCTTTTTCATCTCAATCAACACTTTTGTTTTTCATTTCATTCGTAATAGTGAACCCCGCGGCAACGCGCCGGCAATCTTGCTAGTTCGAAATGAAAGCTTGGGCTTCAAGATTTGGATATTCTGATGACAAAGTAGTAGATGAGGAACATAGTACCGGTAGAACAAGATTATCCGACAGGCCATGACCAGCCTCACTCCAGAACACAGAACTAATACCTTCAGATCATTCCCACAAACAAATTGTGTGTGTAGATATATTATTAATCATATTTCAATTTTCGCCATCAATTGTGCTAAAATAATGTCTTCTTCCGAGCATGTCTTTGTTATCCGAATTCCGAAATGCATACATAGTAGTTTAGCTAATATAATACAACTTAGACTGTGGCTGAGTGTCGATGATTACAACATTTTTTGTGTTTGGGGTCACAATCAGGGTGATGAGAAAGGACAATTTCCTCTTTTCTTCTATTTGTTTTGTCCTAGCTTCTAATCAATAAGTTCAAAAGTCATTTGGTTTTTAGCTTTCTGCCGAAGAATAATACTGCAGAATAAGTACTAAAAGAACAAACTCATCATTATGAAGGTGTAGGCATAAGATTGTCATGACACATATGTAGCAATCCAAAATCTGATTGTGCTAGACAGGAGTCACAGGACTACAGCAGGGACACTCAGGCAAAAGTCTTATATTTCAATACAAGCTAATTATAAGCATGAAATAAGGGAATTACTCAAATTGGAGGGGGTAATCAGCAATCTTCTCCCATGATTTGAGACTTCTATCTTTGTAGTCAATTTTGTACAATGCAAGTCGAGTTATAAAGAAGCTCAAGCTACTGAGGCCTTCATCCAGATAACTGACTTTTTCTTGAGCTTTCTTCCTCTCTTCTTCTGTCAGGTAACCATAAAGGAGGCTCAAATGTGGCCTAACTTCTGCAGAGGACATACATTAGATTTGGTCCATCAATAAATCATAATCTGGAATGAAGATAAAGTAGTGGCAATCTATTTTTATTCTCTAAATGCACAGAAAACCCGGCCATAGCAAGAATTCACTTCTATGATATCTTATGTTACTCAGGAGGTCCTTTGATTGATAGAAATTAAGTATTAAGACGTCTGTCATTTCAAAGAGACCAAGATCAACAGCAGAAAGATCCTGACGTTATTATAGTCCTAAGATCCCTGATGTCGTTCTCAAGGATAATGTAACAAGTTTGAAATGTAGAAAGCTTGAAGTTAGTTTTAGTCAATAGATCGTCTCACACACACTCTCACAGGACAAAATTATATATTATATACCCAAACTTACAAAATATTTGCTTTTCCAAATAGCTTATGGCTAGAGTTATGGTTGAACATATAAATTCATAAACAAACCAGCTCTAAAATGTAAAGAACTTACCATTACAGAAATGGAATCGTCCACCACAGACTCCAGTTGTAAACGATAACTGAGAAAAATAAAATTTGATACACGTGAATTACTCTAAACAGTTTAATAAATATGAAGAGTAAGTTAATACTAGGCTCAACTAATAGATAGAAGTAAAAGTAAGATGCCATAAACCAAAGGTGCATAAATTCTCCAAAAGAAATTTCACTTTTATACATTAATCTGCATAACATCTATCTGAAACCAAAAGGCCAACAGAGAAGTGGAAAAATCGTAAAAAATAAAAATAAAACAAAACAATAAATGAGAACAATATAGTACCTCAGGTGACACCTTGAAAGATGAATGAATGAGGAGGGAAATACATTGGAAATAGGAACTCCTGGTAACGACTTGATTAACTTTTGCTTTGTACGAAGAAATAACATCAGACTGGAGAGATCTGAACTTGTTGAGCATATCCTCATGCTTCATACGAATGGACCCCACAACGGCAATGTGGGGATCAATCTCCGGCCCGCCGAATTCAGTCCGCAGTCCCTCCATCACTTTCTTAATCCTGAGAGACACATCATCTGATGGGATTGCCCACACCGAATATGAGTAAGTTTTCTTGTCAACCATATAATGACTGACTGGTGGAGAAGGGTACTCAAATACAGAAAATTCAGCCTGTAAAAGAGCATGAAAACAACTATAATTTGCAACAATTCTACATTTTTGAACCATAAAAGTAAATATAATATCAACATCCATATTGATACATATTTGATCAAGCATCGGGATGGAAAAAAGAACAGTAAGAACTATACAATGGGTGTAGAATTATCTTTGCTCTTGGGTTTGCTGCCTCCCAATACTGAAACTATACTGCTCACATACACAATAGCAGTAGAGTCAGTCCGCTCGCTTCGAATGGGAAGATTTTTAAGGTTTTTGGTACCGAGATTATAAGAGAATATAAGTCCGCTATAATCAGTGTCGTAAGGATCATTCAAAAGAACCTCATCGCTCTTCCAAAATATCAACGGTTCCACATGGAGGTCAAAAGTTATGTGTTTTGTCCAAGCACCACCGTTGTGACCACCAAATTCATCTATCACCCATATTCCATATGATGATAGCTGACAGAATTGTCTTCCCAGAAGAGCAACGGAGTCCTTCCACACTAAAAGGCTCACAAAGAAATAATTTTTTGATGGATAATCAAATTCATCCGGTAACATTATATTATGAAATAGCTCATCCCCAGTATCAAACATAATGATAACTTCCCTAATGAATTGCTCCTCGTAGTCATCAAGCACATCCAATTCCTTATGTTGCTCATGTCCCTGCCAAAAACACATATCCTTGAAGTGCATCTGGAATTGTTCGGGCCAAAGAATAGTAGTTTCTGTTTCTAACGAATCAGTCTTGATCTTTCTCCAAGCATCAGTACCCAGGGTATAGACAGCTGCTTTGGGAGGATTATAAATGTTAAATCCATCAGGTGTAGATAATTCTGGAGCAGGAAATCCAATGTTAATAACTTTATATACGTTAAAGTTCGGATCGTGTCCAAATCCTAAACCATCTCTGAACCGGAATAAGGGGCTACATGGCCAATCGGAATCTGGAAGGTGTGGAGAGGGTGGAAGAAGCTTATATTCATGAATTGCTGGGTTACATAAAATCACCTCACCAGATACTGCTTGAGCTAGACAAATGATCCCGTTACAGTGGCCTATAATTATAAGCGAGTCGTTCGGAGTCTTTACACCGGTAGGAAACGGAATATGGAATTCCTGGATACTAGAAAGAAAGATTTGCTCATCATGCACACTATCAACATCATTATCTTCATCATTTTGAAAATGAAGGAATGAGAACAACTCTTCAGTCTCGTCAGGGTTGGTATCCTTACGGACTTCACGTTTCATAAGAACACTAGTGGAGAGATTGTTGTGCGTGGAATTGGAGAGGTGCTTAGCTACGAACCTGGGACTGGTGATTAGAGCATACCACCTTTTAGAGACGCACTGGAATCGCTTCAGAGATTTGGGTGGCAGAATTGATAGGATTTGCTCCACCACATCTTCATCAATAGTTTTGCCAAACTCGAACGTCATTTCATATAGATCTTGTCCTGCTGGATTGTCATTATATAACACAATCAGAAAACAATATATACGAAGACTCAAGTCAACCGGTTTCTGACCTTATTCTCAACACTTGGAACGCACAAGTTCAAGAATGTGAAATTGAAACTGATTCGAAAACAAGTGCACAGAAAATAAGAATGCACAATTACCTTTGTCCTGAATAAAAAGAGTAGAAGGAACAAATGGAGAAGAGGATGTCGAGAGAGAGATTCGATCAAGATGGAGCTGCACTTCGAGAGCTGGAGAAATAATTAGGGATTCAGAGAGTTCAGACTCCAAACCCAATTGTATGGCAAAGTCCCCCTTTAAAAAGCCCAACAGTAAAGTCCCCTATTTTTTTTAAATAATTAATAATATTAATATAGGTGGGAGTAACATTATCCCAACCTAACAGGTGCCTTTACCTGAATTCAAAGCAGTTAAACAATCTGACTGCACACTGTTCCAACAATCTGAGAATGAAGTGACAGAATTTAGAAATCCAACTATGGTCATACAAACTATAAACCGAGTACAAAAAAAACAATAATGAACACAGATAAAACCAGTAACTCAGCAAATAAAACTGTGGCATTTATTAACTGAATAAGAATAAGAGATCAAGATAGTATTAACCAATACACAAAGGAACAGTGGCAGCAGAATGATGTGTAAACGCTTCTGCATATAATCTATAAAAGCGAAAGAAAATAACAATTAAATCTTGAAATTAATCACAAAACTACCAACAAATCTTCTCTTCTAACGCTGTAATTTTAAAATAAACTGTGCGAACTTAAAAGAACATACAAAATCAAATTATAGAAACATTGATAACCCTGCATCACTGATCTAGAAACAAACATCGATAAAATGAAAATCTCTCACACTTTAGTTCTACCTTCAAAACCCAAAAAAAAAATATATATATATATTTATTCTAACCTTGAAAATCTTTCACACTTAAAATTATACTGCACAATTTAGTTCTAACTTTGAAAAAAAAAGGACCACTATATGCATCAGTTCCTAAATACAATACCTCTTGATTATATTTTTAAAGCATACTCATCCCACTAATGCATTAGTATTATTGCAGTTTATGAATTAGTATATACAAAAGGCACCACTATTTTCTGCGCATGATTAGCTTCCCTTTTTTTTTTTCTTTTTTTTCTTAATGGCTTTACTGTGTGTATATATATTCTGTGCTTGAATAGCTTTAGTTCAGAATCTCATATTTGAGAAAGAAAAAAAGGGTTTTACTTTGTGCAATGTTTATACCTTCTCTTGCAATGTTTGCTTCAATCCTTATTGAATAGCTTCACTTAAACTTTGACTGCACAATTTAGTTCTAACCTTGAAAAGCCACAAAAAAAAAAAAAAAAAAAACCCTCCACCTCACAAAAATTGTTTACTCTTACTTAACCATAAAAAATTAGTCAAACTACCAAATGCATGAAGAAATCAGAGGGTAAGAACGAATTCAATTTTTGTCATCAGTCACCATTATGCGAGAAACCCTTAATAACATTAACAGTAGAAACAGACTTCTTTTCATTAATCGCCATTATCTAATTTGTTAATAGTTAGATATGACATTAATAAATCTGCAGAAACATCTCCTTCAAAGTAACTAACCACAACACAAAAGCAAATGAAGTTTTGAAAAAAACAAAATAGAAATGTCTGATCACGGTCAAAACAAAACAATACCACTCCAATAATATCTGAACTGAAAAGCCAAGGAAAGCTTGAAAATATGACCTTCACCCATTTTTAGTCATGTCTAATGAGTTTTCATTGTTAGCATCGGAATTCAATCACACAGATTATCTTTTCTCCAAAAATTTGATCTGTGCAGAAGTAAACAATCACAAAATTGAACTAAAATAATTAAATTGGGCTAATCTTACATGCAGTAGGCAATCAGCGGCTTCGCGAGCTCAGTGACTATAACACAGTCCCTCCTCTGTTTCTCCACTTAAATCCCAGGCAGGTACAGAACTAATCACTAAAATGAAGACAACAAATTAATTAATGCATTAGAGAAACAGATCATAATCACACATACAATTAAACCAATAACACATTTCAGTTTCATCGTTTTGTTTTCAAGCCTATATGTAGAATAGACGGACACATAAATTGATTAGAAAAAATAATGAACAATGAACAATGAACAATTAATTAAGCTAACCACAAAGAAAGCAAAAGGCAACAATCCAAATATCAGAAACTCAAACAGTACTGTTAACTGCTGTTGTTGTGTTTAAGGTGCTTTGAACATTAAGCTTCCATTTGCATAATAATATAAGCAGTAAAGAAGAAACCAAACACAGATGAGAGAAAGCTGAAAAAGACCTGTTTACCGCCGAACGATCAACTACCAGTAAAACCGAGCCACTGTTGCCAGCACGTTGAAAGCAGATAAAGCACCCCTTCCAGTTCTAAAAACTACAACAAAACAAATAGAAATGACGGTAAGAATCGGGCAAGATAATCACCAACATCCACAATCACAAAAAGAAGACCTGTTTATTAATGAATCAAAATTAAATAAAAAATAAGAAAATGCAAGTAATAAACAATAGAAACCATAACTAAAAAACCCTTTAATCTAACAATAAAAATATACAATAAATTTCAAACGCACTTAATTTATCCAAAGCTGAACAATATAAGAGAACCCTAAAACCTACACAAAACTCTAACGATAATTATGTGTCTATGAATCAAGTTCCTGATGAAGTTACAGAAAGGGAATTAAATTGGATTTATTTAAACTGACCAAACTCAACAAAATTCAAAATATTTAAGACATCAAACGTATACTCCGATTTCAATTCGACACAAATTTTGAATCTCCACAGAAAATGCTAGATTTATATGATACCGAAATTCAAATTTCACCTTTGCACTATCGACGGAGACAAAGCTAACGGGGGCTGTCAAAGAGTCACGATCAGAGTTGCGGACTCAACGTATCTCTTTCCCTTAACAGAAAACCAGCAAAATCAGTAGAGATAACTCTATGTTTGTGAGCACTCACTGCAATTAACCAAATCCCAAAGATTAGACCAATTCAATAAGAAGCATGACCCAAATTTACATCAAAAGCAGAAAAAGAAATTACAGATTAGATTGGGTTAAAAATCACCTAGTGTGAGGTCAGTTTTTAATAATTCAATTCACTTGTCATTTTTGACCACCTTTTTTATGTGAGGTCAGTTTCACTATAGAAAAAAACCATCTATGATGTTGCCCCTGTATTCTTATTGATTCTACTAAACTGAACTGTCACCAAGTTTTCAAAATGGTCAACGTTTATAATCTAAAACTTTGCTTGAAAAATTGAGAAAGTATAAATTTGAAGAACTCAAAACAATCTATGAACTAAACTATACATCCATAGAAACTAAGTGCCTAAAGTTTACATCAATCTGAAAAAAAGTCGGAAAAAAACATTGGAAGACAATTAGTTTTACTGGAAGATAATTGAATTATTGAAATTAAGTGTACAAAGTAGATGCTATAGATCAGTAGTGAAAAATTTGAAATTGTGACATACCTTGAAGTTGTTGTAATTAACCACCTAGATGTGAAATTGCAGAGCAAACAGAATCTGTAGAAGATAAAAACTGATATATCAGTTCAAAATTGAGAACAATAGATAATCTAATAGAAGCCGGCCGTAATACATAAAAATTAATAGAATAATAGGCAAAACAGAGTTTCATTAGAAATCAAGTTTCTTCGGTTGATTTCTACTGTAACTCTATTTTGTCAGATTAATAACAAAATTTCAGTTTCCCAATTCTTGAAAAACAAAAACAAATACTATCATAAGGAACAAAGTTTTCGAGATCAGAAAGAATAAGAAGTTGTAAACATATGGTTTACAGAGATGAAAAAATTGATCGATCTGGGTAGAAAGATAAAGGTAGATAACATGGTAAACGAAATCAACTGATTTTATGAAAGCTAAATTTTACCAAGATTCTGCTGATGTTGATTGCGATCGATGGATAAGCCTGATATCAGCGAACAGGGGGTGTTGACCTTGATGGAGGTCGAGGCCGGGATCGGGATCGGTAAAGCAAGAAGAAAAAGGGCGATAGGTGTATGGTAATTGATCACACTACACGTGGAAAGTACAAAGCAAGGGCAGAAACGACCTCTCACCGCCAATGAAGGGAGGAAGAGAGAGTGAATGGCAGAGCCGCAAAAAAAAAATAAAGTGAGGACAACACCGTCCTTTCCGGCGTCAATGAACACCTAGTTTGTCTTTCGTATATTTAGAATTCTCTTTAATTAAGATCTAATACTTTCACTCTCATTTTTAATTTCTATTTAGTTCGAGTTTGTCTTTCGTATATTTAGAATTCTCTTTCTAACACTTTCGCCCTCATTTTTAATTTCTATTTAGTTCATCTAAGCATTCCGCCCCTAATTAAGTAAACAAAATCCTGAGTTGTCTTTTAGTGTGCTTAGGTCGTTCTCTTGTATGTGCAGATTTTGCCTGCGTTATCCCCCCTTGTCATGTGAATTGTTAACGTCACTTACATGACCATGGCCATAATTAATTAGTCTCACTTGCCATGAGCGTGGATATTCATAACTTCTTACGAAATGACGGTCATGCAAAAAGGAATGCATATAATTAAGGTAAACGTGTTGGCCTTTCAATCAATTGTCAAGACTCTAAGACTAATATTATGATGGGGCGGATGGGAAACTGTACGCGCGTGTTGGCCTTTCGATGAGCAAGCGAAAGAAACTGCCGAGAAGGATGGATTAAGGCCTTCCATTAGATCATCCAAGTGGGTGAGCTAGCTAGTGTCGCTAGCTGTGTACTTGCTTGAGTGTAGACGACACATAAGGGCCTCGTATGGTTCGAAGCCTGGAAATATATATTCTTCGGCGAGGGCATCTTCCAAATGCCTTGCAATTAATCATATTTTCAGAAGAAATATGAAAGATTTGCTCGTCTTGATGACCTTAGGGTTTGACCCATTTTCTGTTGAAATGCCTTGTTATAGCACATACTTATGAAATCTCATTTTCTTTTATTTTGAGAACTTCTCTGTGGGTTAGCTAAGAAAAAACTTATTACCTCATAGCAACCAATTATCCGATCCCGATATACAAGTAATTTCCGGATCGAAATGCATGCATGTGGGCGTCATGATTCCTTGAAACAAAACAGTATCTTTATCCATTTTTACAAATTACCTGTAATTTTGGAATTCTAATTAACAGTAACGTACCTTGAGAAGGAATCAACTGAAATGCTTTGAAGCTAATGACTCGTATATGGTGGATGATGAGTCCAGCTAGGTTTCTTCTAGATGCCTATCATTAATTAATTTTTTTCTGTCGGTTCACTCTTTCCTTCTTTTAGGTGGCCATGGTATGTATGTATTGTCGGTTCATATCCAAATATGTTAGCAAATTTGCCTCTCAATACAGATTAGTTTAGGAAAATTTTGCTATCCACCCGAGGAAATTTGCATAATTGAAAATGAGACGGCTTGAATTCACCATTTATAAGTGATCACACCCACCAAATATGCCCTTTTTGATTTTGTTACCACAATGAACAAATGATGAATTAGTCCTAATAAGCTATTAACAACTGGACCAATTCAATTTTCGCAATTAATCCTATTTGAAGTAGTTTAGGAACATTAGTCTTAGGACCAACATGATAATGCATGTTGCGCAATACTCATGATGACAATGATACCAATAGGACATTACTCTGACAATCATTTCGCTTGTCATTTGCACATTAAGAGATCCAGTTGAGATTGGTCAAGTGCAATACGTATCAATTAAGCTTCAAAATAGTATTCTCAAAAGCAAGAAGGAACCCTAAAACGTGAGTCATGTATCCATATGGAAATGACGTGTGAACAGAGAAAAAAAATACAAAGAAAGAAAGAAAGAAAAAAAAGAGAAGCTAGCCAGTTTCAGTTCAACATATAGTAGATTGGATCAATTGAAACCACACTGGCTCGAGTTCAAGGCTCTATATGTAAAGACTAAAGAGAGTTTCATGTTTGTTGAACCATATGAACTCTATCTAGCATTCTAGCTAGCTGCATTACTATTCAATAAAAATGAAAATATCAGCCGCATGCAGTCTGTCTCATTTTGTCAATAGCTTTTAAAATTGCAATTAAGTTTGGTTAATGACCTAGGCCAGGTTATGGGGGATCTGGGCGTTATGCAGTCTACAGTTTCTTCGATCATATATAGTACTTCTTCTCCCAGTATCAAATTGCTACCGTTCTGTACAGTTTACGATAGTGGTGACTACTTGATCTATTAGTGATTAGTACAGTTTTAGCTAGTAGCGTTTAGAGCTCATTGCAGTAGGGTTTATAATAGCCATGTTAGGGCCTAAAATCTGCCAAACTTTTAGCTACAGTTAATTAATCACAATCAGCTAGTCTTATGCTTCTTCGTGATGACAATTTTATGACGATTCAAGTAAATATCAACCCAAAAATCTGCTGAAAATTGTCAAAAGAAATGGTCATATATAATAAGCTAATTATCATATTTCTCAATTAATCATATTTGAAGTAGTTTACGAACAGTAGTCTTAGGACCAATATGATAATGGTTCGCAATACTCATGATGACAAGGATACTAATAGAACATTACTCTGACGATCATTTTGCTTGTCATTTGCACATTAAGAGAGTTGAGATTTGAGATCGAATGATGATCAAATGCAATACGTATCAATTAAGCTTCAAAATAGTATTGCCAATAGCAAGAAGGAACCCTAAAATGTAATTCATGCATGCATATGGAAATGACGTGTGAACAGAAAAAACAAAAAAAGCGAGTTTCAGTTCGACATAGTAGATCAATTGGATCAATTGAAACCACAGTAGCTAGCGTTTCAGGGATCTATATATAGAGTTTCATGTTTGGTGATATGAACCATGCGAATATTATTCAAAAGAGTGATCATCATATACAGCGAAAATGAAAACACCAGCGGTCTGTCTTATTTTCTTGCTCTCTGTTATTCTGTTCAAGGGTTCCCATGCAGAGCCATACGAATACCTACAGTTTGTCTTGCAATACGCTAGAGGTTCCTGTGTTAACGTCAAGAAATGCATTCGACCGGCGAGCTTGCCGGCCAAATTCACGGTTCATGGAATTTGGCCCACGAATATTTCCAAGCCGGAGATCGAGTGTAAAGCTGCAGAGAAACTACACCGTTTCAACAAAAAGCTGGTATATATTATTTTAATTTACTGAACATCTTTCTGGTTAATTAGTTCATGTTTAACTTATGCTTAATTGTGTAACCAAGTTACTCGGCTTGTTTTGTTTTTCAGATAACTACGTCGTTGAAAACCGATCTTCTCCAATCTTGGCCCAGCGTCATGACAGATAAAGATGATATGTGGTTTTGGGAACACGAATATAATAAGCATGGGTGCTGTACTGCACCAGCTATCACTCAGACAGCGTATTTTAAGAGAGCTCACAAGTTCTGGAAGGAGTATGATCTCTATTCCATTTTGAAACAAAAAAATATCAAGCCGGGGCAGTCTCGATCGTATTCACTGGCTGATTTTGAAGCAGCCGTCAAGTCCAAGATCGGTACCGACACAAAACCTCTCATCCTTTGTAAGCAGGAGGCACTAACTCGTGGGAGCACAACAACCAACTTCATTTTGAGGGAAATTGTGATCTGTTTCGATCACCAGGGGACAAATTTGGTCAATTGTACCCGATCAACAGATTGTGACCAGAAGCAGAAGACAACTAAATCGAGTATGATATACTACGTTTAGCTGATTCTCCCTCTTTTCATCTATTTTGCTACATGGTTTAGATGAGTTTAGTTGGGTCTAGGCCGGGGTTTGATACCCTAGCATTAAAATAATGTACTAAACTCCCTATGAATAAAAATGCAATCTTACTTTAAGTACTCGTTTATCTCTACGAGCAAAGCGCGGGTACCATTGCTGCGGGATTTTTTGTTGGTAATAATTTACAACAATGAAAGATATAATTGAAAATGACTTTATTATCGATCAAACTGATAAAATACCATATATTACATCAATTGCAATAGTATTTTTGTGAAAAGACATAAACTGTTCCTGATTGAATTGCTCTAGAAAGTACTTCCATATCATCTGATTCCTCGAAGCCTTTAACTGATTATATTTACCTCAGAGCACAATGTTTAACTCTCCAAACGTCTGCCCAACTTGTTCAGTATAGACAGTCTTCAAGCTCAAACTACATAGAAAATAATGAATGAAATTTTTAATAGATAAAGATGCATAAAAAAGAAAGGGAAACAGTGATGAGAACAATAATGAATAAGTAGATAAAATATGACAACATATAAACCATATAACCAGAGTATTCTTATTTATATCACCATAGCAATGTGTAAACATATTGTGAAGCATCTCAATGAGATACAGAAAATGGTTTTATCGAAAACTGGACTTCTTTATTAACATTAGAAATTGAAGAAAGTAATGAATTTGATTTTGTTAAACTTAAATAACAAATAGTCTATTCACCTGATTTAATTGCAAGAAAACCAACAACAAAGAAACCACACCACTGCCACTCTGTGTTAAGCTTAAGGTAATACAGCTGCAGAATAAGATGGTTATATAGTAAGTGAATAGTTTATTCGTTGAAATCCATTTTGGAAGCTTGTATCGCAACTTATGAATCACTACTAAAGTGAAAATACTATCATAGTGAGAATGCTCTATTGACAAAACTACAATTTGGTTCACAGAAAACCAAGGATTTTGGACTGCCTGACCTTGTTTTTTCAAGTCTATCATATCTCATTGTATTGTTTTTCAAAAGACCTGAGATTTATATAATGTGTAATTCCATTGATATCTTTTTTCAAAACCGTAATGGTCAAGCTAATGCTGCAATCTTTTCAAAACCTTTGATTGTTCCAAATTTAAATAACAGTTAAAGATGGTAAATAATCTCTTTAGAGAAATGATCCAGTGTTAGCTTGCACAATGAAGCTACAATTTTCTCCATCAACAAAACTTTTGTTATACCCCTCGCATGATTAAATAGAGTACCAGGCAGTAAATATCCATTTGAATGGTCCATAGTAAACAAAATGAATCAGAATCAAAAATTCTTTTCTATATGAGTTGTATCCCAACTAAAACAGTGAGTAAATTTATTCTAATCAACCTAAATAGAATCATTCTTAAATGGTCCATCGTAAGATTTTAATTTTGAGAAAACGTTATACATCAGCACACTTCAAACATTTATAAATATGTAAACCAAATGAATTTTCACTAAAAATTTAGACTTGACAGTTCAAATCAATAATCTGACCAAAAATTCAGTTGAAATAAGTTTGCAACATCTGCACAGAACAGTAAGTACAGACACATGAGAATTCATTCCAACAATGTTTACAAAACAGTTCATACAAATATATGACAATTGATTCAAACAATGTTCACAATATGAATTAAGAGCACACACCTATAGAAGGACACAACGTTAAAATAACTATAAACAATATGCAGAGGAACAGCGGCACGAAAATCACGAATACACTCTTTTGCATAGAATCCAGAAAACCTGAACAAAACAACAATAAAACATCAACAGTAATTAACACTAAAAGAATAACAATTGCAATTTAATCCACAAATACACAAATGAGAACAGTCTTTCACAATAGAAGAAAACCCAAAACATACAAATTTCAACAAAATGAAAGGTAAATCCACAATTGTGGAAAGAAATACAAATGAAACAGTAGATGAATTGACCCACGCAATATATTTGAATTAACAAACAAAAAGAAAAATCTTTCTGAAGATTGTCACCTGATATCTATTTTGTGATATCTAACATTCTTACCAGAAAACATCATTGAAAAATTATTTCATAACCCTCTTCCAAAGAATTAAGTACTTTAAAAAAAAAACACAAAAACATATAACATAGCACAATAAGAACAACAAAAAAAATTCATCTGCCAGGCTCAGTACTGCAGATTACATTAGACTATTGTAACCATGAATAGTAAAACCATCAGATATCCATTAGGTTTTTAAGATTAAGAACACAATTTTATCAAGGAAACAGTGCCGATGGATACTTGCCTTTGGTTAATGCCTTCAAATCAGGTCGTTTTGCCAGCTTTATATCTGCCTTCAAATCAGCCTTCTGCAGAAAATGTCTGCATTACAGTCAGATGAGATACCAAATGCAGCACGAAATAAATCTCAACACACAAAGAATCTGGAAGCTTTCTTCTGTGTTCAGATACATAAGTAACTCAACACACAAATGTATTATATATATTGATCGCATCCAATTGTGAACAAAACAGTATATAATCCTAATTCATATTTGTGCAAAAATCTACAATGTACAAACTTTTAGAAGACTACACAAAGCTCAGATCTTTTCGAAAGAAGGAAAATTAAGAGGCAAAAGCTCTGGAGTACTGCTACTTCCCACATACACCTCCCCTAATCTGTGTAAAAATTTAATCTTCACTCTACCCCTTTTTTATTGAAAAATAAAATTAAAATAAAACTATGTATCTTCTTTCTCTGCTTCTCACACTATCTCTCTCTCTCTCTATGTTGCTCATGTTTAACTCTTCAAAAACAGTCAAGAAAAACAATTAAGCCAATATTATTTCCACAGTCAACATAGAAAATGAAACAGGATATAACAAAACAAATAGAATTAAGCCATTATAGAAGAACACACATAGAAGAGCACACAGGATATAACAAAACAAAACCATTCCATTCAAATGCCCATATCCCTAACCCCAGCACAAACAAAACTAAAAGAAGACCAACATGACAGCAAAAACACGAATTTCCAAACTTGAATCCCTACTATCCAAACCAAACTCAGATCTATTACTCCTTTTCTTCTTCTTCTATTTGAACACAGTAGTAATAAGGATGTCCGTTTAAAGACTTCCCTTCTCTCACTTAAAGAAGCTAAAACAAAACTAATTGCAAACCAGTGAACCAAAATTGGAAAAAATTTATATTGCTATTACTGTACTTAAAGCCCACAGTAGATACAAAATTTTAGCATAAATTGATCAAAACGGAACCTGCATAGCAGTTGCACTTCATAAGTTAGAGATACAAATGGTTAGTCCTCTTGCAAAAACTCCTTGCAATGGTAATGACTTCACAAAAGGCAAAAGAAGCAATTGGCTACCTTGACCAAAATGTAATCCCTGGCTCTAACAAATGATGTTTACGCTAGGAATAAAAAATACTTTATATATAAATCTCCTCTTTGCTCTACTAATATATTATCATTTGAAGAAAAGCAAGCTACAGGAGGGCTTCCAACGATTGTCTATATTGCAGTTTGTCCCTTTGCCGACAAACAAAAAAAGAGAAGCAAAAAGGAAGAAGATTAAACATAAATGCAGTTTGCTATTTCCAAGGTTATCGTTAGTTGTGTATTACATCAACGCTGTGCCTAGTCGAGGATCTTAGAAATGGGTTATGCCACTGAACTGTTAGCAGCTCCTGGCATGGTTCTAGTTTGTAGGATCTCTCATATGATTTCATGTTTCTAATATAGTGGCACACTCAAAACGTAGCACTAAAATATTATAATCAAATCACTAACATACTATACCCAAAACTAAAAACACTAAATTTGAAAGAATAATTCAAATATACACTCTATACATCCTAAACCTAAACCCTGAAACGCTCTATACTTGATTAAGCTGACATTTCTATAAATTGTTTTAAAAGAGAAAACTAAGCTTATCTCAAAAGAAAATCAACCACCGGTGTAACCATACTACCATAGACATAATTGAGACTTATAGAGTGAGCCTCAAAATATCAGAATACTCTGACCTCCACAATCAGTGAAGGTTTTCAAATGGCCAAAGACTATAACTTTACCACAAAAACTAACCAAAAATCAAACTCAAATCAGCAAGGCCAATCAGCCACTAAAATCTGAAACTCCGACACAAACAAAACTACTAAAAAATTAAAACCCCAATCAGTTCATAACCGATGAAAGCGGAAAACAAAATCAAAACCAAACCCATTGTACCCCAATCAGTTCTAACACAGATAGTCGACAAAATTGAAATTGCGTGAAAAGGAAAAAAACCTCAGAGGGGAGGGGGCAAGTTTACCTGTATGAAATAGAGATATTGTCTTCACTTCAACCTAAACGTGAAACAATTACGTCAGCTGAAAACACAATACGAAAATCAACAACCATATACTGCTAGCCCCAAAATCATATGGCCAAAAGTTATCCCAATGTCTAGTTTCTCTTTCTAAAATATTAACACAAACAAAAGAAAAAAATGCAACAAAGAAATATAAAACAAAATGTTTCACTCTTGATTATAGACTGTAAAGCTTTGCACAAAAAACAGAAGAAGAAAATATAAAACAAAATGGCTTACCCTTGATTTTAAACTCTAGAGCTGTGACACTTAGTTACTGATGTTTTGTTTTAAACCTGCACAAAAGCAGTTGGTCAGCGAATAAACAAACTCTGGAAACTCTGGTTCAAATGTGAAATAAACCAGAAGTAAAAACCGAATAATCATAATCATATAGTTAAAGCTTGTATAGCCCACCTTTTATTTGAAACTCTGCAGCTTTGAAACTTTAGTTGCTATTCTGTTTTAAACCTGCTTCTACTCTGCAGCTTTGACACTTTAGTTGCTATTCTGTTTTAAACCTGCACAGAAGCAGTTGGTCAAAAAAAAAAAAAAAAGAGCATGTATATTAAAAAAAAAAAAATTTAAAAGGAAATTACCAAGAAGGTTAGGCATTACCAATTTAGCATATCGGTAGTAGTTAACCAAATTTATTAAGAAATTCAATACTAACATCCAAAATTGCATTAGATCAGCTTTGTCACAAACAGCCTTTAAACCATATTCAGTCCTTCATAAATTGATACATCTATCACACTGTCACAAATGAAATCTTCCGCCTTTTGCAATTACTTTTTTTTTTTGTCAAATGCAAGAAAAGAAAAAACCCACATAACAAAATTCATACTCAATCGGAAGACAACCAAACAACAAATCAAACCGAAAACCCAAAATAACACAATATTCAGATGCAAGTACAATCAGCCGTCAGAATCGAACAACAAAATTATTAAATTGTTATATCATCAAATTATATTTCTTGTCTTCTGAGGTATAAAAGATTAAAGAAGCCTTACAACCCCATAGTATATACGACACCATCCCTTTAAAATGTGGGACTTCGATTCTAAGTCACAGAAAGGTATCTGTCGTCTTCCATTGGTTTGGTTCCAAGATTTCTTTCATTACTCAATTGATTGATGTGTTTAGTTTGACTATTCTTTAAGAAAAGGGATTCAGAATATCTGACAAATTCTGAAAGACAAATTCTTGTAAATTAACATTGTTTGTATTAACATTGTATATGACAAATTCTTTAAATTAACAATGTCAACAGTATACGAAATAAATTAAATCTGTATTCGTATCATTCACAATTAGATTCATATACAAATTAATGAATGATTTCGAATTATGAAAGATAAAAACCATACCTTGAAGTTCTTGCAGTGAGTTACCCGGATCTGAAACTGTAGAACCTACAGAATCTGCAGAAGATAAAAATTGATATTAGTTGAAAACTAAGAACAACAAATAATTCAATAAAAATTGCAGCACATAAAAATTGGAAGTACAATAGTAAAAACAGGTTTTCTTTAGAAATCAAACCTGTTCTATTTGTTTTCAGTACAACTATGTATTCTGAGATTAGCAATACAATCCGAGTTTCACAGCTGTTCAAAAGTAAAAAAACATCAGAATAGAAAGCCCAAATATTCAACAGATGATAAAAATAAAAAAACAGATCAATTCACAATCAAAAGCTTCTTACATGAGATCTATTTCGAAATAACAAAAAACACAGAACGATTCAAGCCACAAATCCAATACCTTGCAACCGGTCTATTGTCACCGAGATCTTCTCCTTTCCTCTCTCTTCTTTCGCTCTTTCTGATGTTGATGTAAACCACTCGATTCCCGATCGTGATACCTATCCAACACTAACAAAAGCAAGGACGAAATCGACTTTTCGACCAGCTTGATATTCTCCTCAACAGTGAGGACAAAAACGGCTTTTCCGACACTTGCTAACAATAGTGCAACAGTATTATTCTCCCTTTTATATATAGAATAATGTCTAATAGTTTAGATGCATGATTTAGTCGATGGCGTGTGTTTGGATGTTTCATGGGTGGTTCTCGATCTTAATTACTACCCGTAGCATAAGATCGATTAGCTCAAGTTCGTTCTAGTGCTGCTGCTCAAGACTTTAAAGTTTTGTGTTTAAGACCCTAGCAACGCCGATATATACACTTAGTAAGGAGGGGTTTTTACACGTGCATCCATTTTTTTGCTTGTGACCTCTGATTAGATGCTAAACTAGTGAGATCTAATGGCTAATTTCAGAGAGTTAAGTATTCTCTTCAACGGAAGGTACTAGTATAATGATTTGCATTATTCATGTTTTAGCTGGATGGATTAAATGCATAATACCCGGTAAGGCTTGAGAGTAAAGAATTTGGTATACATGGTATCTTTTGCATGCATTGTTATGCATGTGGAATAGCTAGGGACGATTATCCCTAGAACCCAAATCTCATCCATACATAATTCAAATTTCAAATTTCAACAAATATGTAATCTTGCCATTCATAATCATTCAAAAGTCCACACTTGATCCTCCTTAGAAACTTGAGGAAATTTAGTATCTCAAATATTTTTAGTTTTTAATTATATTAAATGAATTATTTTTTTTTTTTTCGCCTAAAGAGGGGAAGTTTGTTTTAAGGGACTTACTAAAAAAATTTATGAGCTCAATGTAAGAAATGTGTTTAAGTTGAGGTTATATGGAGAGAACCCGTAAACTTGGAGAGTAGTTACTCCTTTCTAGACCACAGTACACTTTTGATCAATTAATGAGTCCGGGAAGTGGTACTACTGGCCGGACATGTATGTTGTGGCGTGTAAGGCTACAGTAGCCGCTACACTCAGCCTTTCATACCATCTTAGCCTGCACCGTAATCTACCTCACCACCCTCTATGCCCCGGAAACTCTTAAACAACTAGTAGCACACCCAGCCTATTCTTACCTGACAACAATCTTAATAGTCTCAGCAGACGCAACTCTTGGTGATGCCTTGAAAGGCTTCTGGCATGCCCTGTATGCTTGTGTTCAGGTTCTAAGTCTCTCAATTTTGAGCCTCCAGCTGATTGGGCCTGCGCTCTTCACCTCCCATGTGATTGCAGCCTTGGCAGTGGCTATCTCTGCGTTTGTTGTGGCATTGCCAGAAGTAACAAACTTGATGTGTAAGCGGATTGCGTTTGGGCAGATTGTGATAGTCTATGTAGGCACTGCTATTCATAGTAGTACTGCACAGGCTGATCATGATCAGGATGATATGGTACTCATGCACCCACTTCAAGTGGCTTCAAGTACTATGCTCGGAGTATTGGCATCTGTTCTGGCTATGTTGTTTCCGAACCTGGTCTTCTATCATGAAGATTCTTTTCTGGCTATGTTGTCTCCCCACCTTGGCTATCACCAGGTACATCTTTTTACATATATGTATACGACATGCTTGCTTTCAGTACTCTTATTTTTGCATCTTTTTGTATGGATATCAAAATCTTGTATGCTGCAGATTTTCATAATCTAGTCATGTGGGCCATAATCTTTCTGTTTTTATTTTCTTTTGGTTATAGAAAGCATTCTTATTAGTAAGAAATTATGCTAAAGATTCAAACTCTTAACAGAACTCTTGAAGGAACAGTGTTCAAATTAGGCTAAACAGACGTATGACACCCCAAAAAAAGGGTCAGTGGAAGAATAAACGCTACTATAGATGGCATCAAGCAGAAGCATAACTTCCTATTCATTTTGAGTTGATGCTACTATAGGTTCCTTCATGACTTCATCACTCTTGGACTCTTTAACTGTTGATTCATCTCTTCTTTCCACCACAAAATCCATTATATATTCCTAGCCACAAACTTCTTTCAACCATCAACTCATCAAGAATTCAGTAAAATTTAAACTAGGTATGATGTTTAGATCTAACCCTTATCTTAGAAACTTCAAAAGGAATTTCAAGTTGGTAGTGTCATATTCGTTTAACTGCACATTGCCAAGAATGGGATACTTCAACTTGTCCCTTGAATGGATATGGTTATGGCCCTAATGGAAATACTTGTAACATTTACAGGTAGGACAAATGTGCCAAAAATATACTGACAATGCCAGGAAAAGGTTGAGCCTTTACTTAGAAGCCGTGGTGTCTCAAGACAGCTTGGCTGCCCTTGACACTATTTCAGAAGCACAGCACTTGACTATAGTAGGAGAAAAGCTTCTTCACAGTATTAAACAGAAACAGGTAACCTACCATACATCCAAGAGTTCACACATCTATACTTTTACTTCCTGTACCGACATTGTGATGTAGCCAAGTTTAGGTGATTACAAAATGTGTCCTCCAATGTGAACAGGAAGCCTTGGTGTGGGAGAGACCAGAGATCAGAATCCTAAAACCAAGTTGCATTGATTTGGAAAAGAAATTGCAGGATATAGAAGTACCCTTAAGAGGAATGGAAGTAGCTCTAACTTGTTGCCCTTCATTTCCTGTTGCCATGATTGACAAAGTGCCCAAAGATGCTTTCACCAACATAAAGAGTCGCATAATTCACAAGCTGGAGCAACTTGAGCGCATTTCACCTTTCTACATGACAAAGAATAAGGGAAATTCCTTAGACTGGTCCTTTTGGACCCTCGAAACCCTTTGTCATGAAGATTTGTCGGCTTTCTTTTTTCTTGATTGTCTGAAACTCCTCCAAGAAAATACTGAGGCTATTGAAGAATGCAAGAAGGACACTGAGATTAAAAGTTTCAGTGGTTCACAAAATCAAAGCAATAGCAGTATCATAAGGTGCCGGAGCACTCTAGAGCACATTGTTGGTGTGAGTGGTGGAATGGTGGCATACAAAGAATAGTGGAGCAGTAGGTGACAATGGTGCGGTGGGTGACAATGGTGGTAGACAGTAGTGGCAGAATTATTAGGAATAGGAATATTATTCAGTTGTTTAGTAGGTCCTTGATGTATATATATACTCCATTTTGGAGAAGAAATGAATCATCTGAAAATTCCCAAACATTCTCGTTCTTTCTGACTTGGTATCAGAGCAGAGATCCAATTTGGACTCTGTCTGTTCTGTTGTGTTTTTTGGTTCTTTTTGAGTTCTTTTGGGTTCTTTTGATTAGTACAGAGAGAAACACAAGCAGAGCTATATCTTCCTACAAAATCACAGTATAGTTTTTTGTAAATCACCTTTTGATTAAACCCTGGCGATTCTGGACTAAACGCCACCACATTATCCCACCACACAGTCACATTCTCCCAGATCGCTGCCATCAACCAAGCTCCAGCGAGCTACCACACCCAAAGCTTCAAAGCTGCGACAAGCTCCGCCATAAGTGCCTATCCCAGAATCGCCTCAACACCAGAGAATAAGGAGAAACCAGATCACTGCCAATTTCAAGCTCGATTGTCACTCCTCCAGCTCCGCCTCAGCTCGACCACCGCAGCACCGCAACTGCAGCTCACCGCAGCACCGCAATTGCAGATCCATCACCACCGCAGATCCACACAATTCGGCTATACTCAGAACTGCTGCTCAACCGCCGCAGATCCATCACCAATTTGGACTCCAGCTCACCGCCGCAGATCCATCACCGCAACTGCAGCTCGACCATCGCAGCTTCTTTCTGCCTTCAAACCCGACGTTGTGCAGAGCTCGATCCATAGATCTTAATCTCCGCACGCATCCAGCCTCCTGCAGCGCAGCCCGTGCCTCTACCGGTCGCTGCATCGAGAAATCCCGCCTCCACCGGTCGCCCAGCCCACTGCCCTCCGCGGCTCTCCGCCTGCAAACACCACCGGGCACACCTCCCTGACTGCAGCAGCCCTCCCCAGCGCGCGTCTTCACAGATCCCCGCGCCTCCTCAGTCCGCACAGCAGCGCATCAGCAGCCCAGCTCGACCAACTTAACCAACAGCAACATCAGTGAGGGGAAGAGGAGGTGGAGGTCCCTGGGTTACCTTAAGCTCTAGAGCGGAGTTTTTTTGGATTTATTACAGAAGAGTGGAAGCCGTGTGTCTACATACCTGAATTTAGATTCTCACCAATTTTTTCAAAAAAAAAAAAAAAAAAAAAAAAAAAAAAAATCCTAAGCTGCAAAGATTTAATTTCAATAATTCCGGTTGGAGAGTTCCCTCTACTGGAGGGAGTAGAAGTCAGAAAGGCCAAACAGCAGTCCACCAGATGCCAGAACCTGCTTTCTACTGTGTTGGGGGACAAGATCTCTCTGAGGGTAATGTTTCCTTGACTAAGGAAACTCGAGGTAAAATTGGTATTGCTTTACATGTTTCTGACTTTACTGGTAGTGATACATGGATAATTGATTCTGGTGCGTCTGATCATATGACCTACGACAGATCTTTCTTTGTGTCTATGTCATCTCCTTCAGTATCTCATGTCTCTAGTGCAAATGGTGCGTCTTTTCCGGTCTTAGGTATTGGGTCTATTCAGGTTACACCATCCATTGTTTTACATGATGTCCTTTATGTGCCCTCGTTGTCTCATCATCTTTTATCTGTATCTCAACTAAACTCGCAGAATAAGTGCTCAGTAACTTTTTATCCAATGTATGTTGTTTTTCAAAATCTGTGCAATAGGGTGATCATTGGCAAGGGAGACCTGAGAGGGAGACTGTTTCACTTGGATTGCATGTACGCAGGACAAACACAAGCACCGGAACAGCCTTTGGCCTTGACATTGAGTTCTGATCGGCTGAGTGAGGTATGGTTGTGGCACAGACGTTTGGGTCATCCATCCTTTAGAGTTATGAAGAAGTCCATGCCTTCGTTATTTTTGGGAATAAGTGATTCTAGTTTGCATTGTGAAACTTGTGCTTTGGCTAAAAGTCATAGATCTAGCTATCCGTCGAGCTTTCATTCTAGTACTATGCCTTTTGAGTTAATTCATTCAGACGTGTGGGGTCCTTCTAAACATTCTACCCTTTCTGGAATGCGATATTTTGTGTTATTCATCGATGACTTTACCCGATTATCCTGGGTTGTTTTACTTAAATCCAAAGATTCTGTTTTCTCTGCCTTTAGAGCATTTCATAGTCTTGTTCGTACTCAATATGATGCTCATGTTAAGGTTTTTCGTTCCGATAATGGGGGTGAGTTTGTTAATCATTCTTTTCATGAATATTTCCAACACCACGGCATAATCCATCAAACATCCTGTCCACAGACACCTGAGCAAAATGGAGTGTCTGAACGGAAAAATCGTCACCTTCTGGATATGGCTCGGTCTCTTTTACTCAGTGCTAACATGCCTAAATACCTTTGGGGAGAGGCTGTTTTGTGTGCTTCTCATCTTATCAATCGCCTTCCCTCTGCCCCTCTTCAAGGTCATGTCCCACTTGAGGTCTTGTCTAACTACGTTTCTATCCCATCATCCAATACCCTTCCTGCTCGTGTCTTTGGTTGTGTTGCCTATGTTCACCTGTATAAGAATCAAAGGTCAAAATTAGATGCTAGAGCCCTTAAGTGTGTGTTTGTTGGGTATGGCTCTCATCAGAAAGGTTACAAATGTTATCATCCACAATCCCAAAAGTTTTATGTCACCATGGATGTTTCTTTCAGTGAAGATGTTTGTTATTTCTTGCCTCCTGTGACTCCTCGTCAGGGGGAGAGGTCTTATTATTATGAAGATTTGTTCAATGGGCAAGATGAGAGTCTGGAATCTGAGTTCTCAAGGTTAGAGTGTTTAGGAACGGAGCTGGAAAAGGAGGGTAGAAGCTCTACCGACCCATCATCCGAGTTAGAAACGGAAAATAGGGAAAATAGGGATCTGGTTGGAGAAGAAGCTTTGGGCAATGTGTTACCGACTGGTCAACCGGATCAGTCTGACCAGTCGGCCGGAGAGATCGTTTCAGACCCTGTTTCCGATAATGTTCTGCAGTCTTCTGATGGTGTTTTAAACAATTCTTCCGTCTCTCCCTCTCCTTCAGTGGTCTCACCTACTCAATCATCACCCGAGGTATGTCCTAATCTCTCCTTGTCTAATAGTTCTTCTGTGTCAGGTAGTGTTCCTACCAAAATCTTGCCCAGTCGTTCAACCCGTGGTCAGCCTCCGAAACACTATGAACCTACTCTAAGTGCTAAGGCTAAATACCCTGTTGCTAAATATGTGTCGACCCATAGGTTATCTAAACCGTATGCAGCCTTTGTGAATCAATTATCTTCTGTGTCTCTTCCTAGTAAAGTGCAGGATGCCATGAAGGATGAGAAGTGGATGAAAGCAATGACAGTCGAGATGGATGCTCTTGAGAAGAATTGTACGTGGGAGTTGGTGTCATTACCACCAGGGAAGAAGACAGTTGGTTGTCGGTGGGTGTATACAGTGAAACATAATTCAGATGGTTCAGTGGATCGGTACAAGGCAAGATTAGTGGCTAAAGGTTATACTCAGAAGTATGGAGTGGATTATGATGAGACATTTGCACCAGTGGCCAAAATTAACACAATTCGGGTACTTCTTTCGTTAGCTGCTAATCTTGATTGGCCTTTGCAACAATTTGATGTTAAGAATGCATTCTTGCATGGTGATCTGCATGAAGAGGTTTATATGGATTTGCCTCCTGGATATGGTACTTCCACTGGAGAGCAGGTGGTGTGCAAATTGAAGAAGTCGCTTTATGGCTTGAAGCAGTCTCCCAGAGCTTGGTTTGGCCGGTTCACCAAGTTCATGAAGAAAATTGGGTACCGACAGAGCAATTCAGATCATACCTTGTTTCTTAAACATCGGTGTGGTAAAGTGACTGCCTTGATTATTTATGTTGATGACATGGTTGTGACAGGTGATGACATTGAGGAAATTCAAAGGTTACATGGTCAGTTGTCCTCTGAATTTGAGATGAAAGATTTGGGTAATTTGAAATATTTCTTGGGAATTGAAGTTGCTCGTGGCAAGGATTGTATTGTGTTGAGTCAGAGAAAGTATGTCCTAGACTTGCTGGCAGAAACAGGTATGCTTGATTGTAAACCGGTTGCTACTCCTATCGAGCAGAACCATCGGTTAGCAGAGTATTTAGATCAAGTACCTACAAATAAAGGGAGATACCAGAGGTTAGTTGGACGGTTGATTTATTTATCCCACACTAGACCAGATTTAGCTTATGCAGTTAGTGTGGTGAGTCAGTTTATGCATAATCCCAGTGAAGCCCATATGGATGCTGTATTTCGTATCTTGCAGTATTTAAAGTCTGCTCCAGGGAAGGGATTAATCTTTTCAAAATACAGTCACTTGGATGTTTCCGGATACACAGATGCAGACTGGGCAGGTAGTATTACAGATCGGAGGTCTACTTCGGGCTACTTCACATTTGTGGGTGGTAACTTGGTTACTTGGAAGAGCAAGAAACAAAAGGTGGTGGCTCGCTCTAGTGCTGAAGCAGAGTATAGAGGAATGGCTCGAGGACTTTGTGAGATGTTGTGGTTGAGAAATTTATTGAATGATTTGGGGTTCAGACAGAAAAAGGCTATGCTGCTTTATTGTGATAACAAAGCTGCAATTGAAATTGCTCACAATCCTGTTCAGCACGATCGCACGAAACATGTGGAGGTAGATCGACACTTCATTAAAGAGAAGCTGGATGGACAGATCATTTTGTTTCCCTTCGTTCCTACTGAAGAACAGTTGGCAGATATTCTTACAAAGGCTCTCTCGACTAAAGCTTTTTATGACTCACTTGACAAGTTGGGCATCCGTGATCTGTATGCACCAACTTGAGGGGGAGTGTTGGTGTGAGTGGTGGAATGGTGGCATACAAAGAATAGTGGAGCAGTAGGTGACAATGGTGCGGTGGGTGACAATGGTGGTAGACAGTAGTGGCAGAATTATTAGGAATAGGAATATTATTCAGTTGTTTAGTAGGTCCTTGATGTATATATATACTCCATTTTGGAGAAGAAATGAATCATCTGAAAATTCCCAAACATTCTCGTTCTTTCTGACTCACATGATACCAAGCAAAGCAAGTTTACTTTTTGCATTTAAGTGCTCGCTTTCTCTAGGTCTTGTTGTGCTATTTGGTTTGATTTATAATGAAAAAGAAGCGTATTGGGCAGGACTCACAATTGCAATAAGTTTTGTCACCGGAAGACAAGCGACATTTACACTTGCCAATGCTCGAGCACAATCAACAGCAATGGGATCAATCTATGGAATCTTGTGCTGTTTTGTTTTCCAAAAGTTTGAGGATATAAGCTTCTTACCTCTTATTCCTTGGTTAATATTCACAAGTTTTCTAAGGCACAGCAGGATGTATGGTCAAGCTGGTGGGATATCAGCAGCTGTTGGGGCATTACTAATACTTGGTAGGAAAAATTATGGCCCTCCTATCGATTTTGCAATTGCTAGGATCACAGAGGCTGTAATTGGATTGATCTGTTTCTTCACCATAGAGATTCTCTCATGTCAATTAAGAGCAGCACCTCTAGTAAAACTTGAACTTTCACATTGCTTGGGAGCTCTTCAAGAATGCATCAAAGATATAGTTCTCTTTGACAATAACCAAAGCAACCTGCAAGCTTCAATCCTTCCAGCACTGAAACAGAAACAGGACAATTTGAAGTCCCATCTCGATCAATTTGAGAAGTTTGTTGTTGAAGCTGAGTTGGAGCCTAATTTCTGGTTCATCCCTTTCAACAGCGCTTGTTATCGTAAGCTCCTGAGGTCTGTATTAAAGATGGCTGACCTTTCACTTTTTATGTCCAACAAAGTACAATCTCTATCACTGGCATTAAAAAGATTTGAAGTTGCTGCAGAGTACCTCCAAAGCCACATCAAGGGCATGAAGAATGATCTAGATCTTTTCAAGAATATAGTCTGCTCCTCACTTCAATGCCTTCAAGAGTTGTCTTCCAAGAAGTCTCTTGCAGTACATGACAAACATGACATGGAGTTGGGAGCATTACATGAGGAAGATGATGAGTGTTCCATTTTAAGTTCTTTTCTTCAACATTCCAACTATGTATCGGATGGAATTGATACCGGTGAAGGCGAGAAAGATGAGAAGCTTAAGAGCCAGGTGGTTCTGTGTTTGGGTGGCCTAGGATTCTGCATCACTAGTCTGCTGAGGGAAGTACAAGAGATGGAGAAAGAGTTTCAAGAACTAGCCAAATGGGAGAACCCTTCAAGCCATGTTGTAGTATAAAGTTACACATATCTGATTTTCCTGTATTTGAGCTTATTCTCTTACTAATTCCGTAATACCATATCGGATCTCGTAGTAACCACGGGTTCGTAGTAACATTAAGGACAATTCTTAGGTTCACTCTTAGGGTGAATGAGCTTATTCACCAATTAGTAGTGGTTTTGCTAATTATATGCTATGCAGTGTTAATTGACTTCATGACAGTTCCAAACTTTTGATACAAAGCAGTTATAACATGGTATCACAATCTTGTTTGTAAAAACACAGGAGTCTAAGACAAACAAAACTCCAGATGTGAGCAAAGGTAAAAAGTTTTGTGTGCTCTATAGGATTTAGCGTAAACTCTTCATCTCTACTGTCAACATGTTGTGTTACGTATAATGAAATTCTCGCTAAACAACTCGAAAGTAGTCTCATGAAAACCTGGTCTCAAAATGCTTTGTAGTTGCAGCTGAGAATATGCTCCTTCGATTCTACAAATTCACTCTTTCAAGACATAAAAATTAAACACAAAAGCAAAAACAAAAGTGATATGATTTAGATCGAAAGTGTATGCCAACTTGTGAATTTGATTGTCCACATCCAGTCATCCATGATCGCCCACTAGGAGGATCAAGGTTCAGAACTCCCACATGATATTCTATCAAATCAAATAGCTAGGTGGCATCCAGGGTGCTTTGATCTAATCCAGACACTATAAACATATTAGGAGTGGTCTAATTTAGGGACCGCATTAATAGACTTTCAACTTTTTCCGTCTTACAAACTTAACTTAATGCCAAAACATGTAAAAGACCAATCTGGTTACGAGTCGTAAAGCCATGACCTCACTGTGAAGGTTCTAAAATGCCCATACCTATGAGCAACAGTTCAAAGAAAACAGCTTGAATTGAAGAGGGCGAAATAGTAAAACAAAGCTGCTGCTGCATATTCACATGGTCGAGACACCGCGTATAACAGGTAGTCAGGTAATGAATGATGAAGACAACTCAGTTATATACTTTTATACATGAATGCATGCACTGAGCCCAATTCTGCATAATCATTCATCATTGATATCTGTCAATGCCAAAGCCACATCATTACGTAAAGAAGATAATACTTTTTTTTTACGGCGACTGCCACTGCATGGCGCTTCTGGGGTTTCTTTAATATTATTTCTAGCTCAGACAAGAACCTCAGAATCATTGTCACACCCTCATGCACCCTTTTATGAGCAAACAGACAGAGTTTAGAGTTTATCTAACTATTTCAAAGCAATCAGACTCAATCTCTTTGGTGACTCACCCACACGTTTATTTCTAGAAGGACTCTACTAATTAGTGTTATAGAGCTATCGGTTCTCAGGATAAAGATAGAAACTCGAACTTGAAGCTTTTGCTGGCTAGCTATGGAGTCTCTGGATTCTCATAATGATATAGAGAAGCCACTGCTCCCCAGCGATGACTCGCCGGTGCTGACCCAGAAGAGCACTCATGCCAGAGATGTGCACATTCTGAGCTTTTCCTTCTTGCTGATATTTCTGGCTTTTGGCGCCGCCCAGAATCTGGAGAGCTCTGTCAACACTGTGAGTGTGTCTGTTTGGTTAATTACTGAGTGTAATAGAAAATAAGAAAACGTTGAAATGTTCTGATTTGATTTTGTTTTCATCTTTGGCTTGATTGATTCTGCAGGACAAGGGTTTGGGGACAACGTCGCTTGGGATTGTGTACTTGTCTTTTGCACTCTTCTCTTTGGTGGCGTCTCCGGTGGTTCGAGCTCTTGGATCAAAGACTGCTTTGATGCTTGGGACTACTGGCTACTGGTTGTTTATAGCTGTACATTTGATCAAACAAACTTGGTATTGCTACTCACTGTGATCTGATCTCTCTTAATTTACAGATTGATTTCTCTTAATTTACCATTGTCAATGAAAATCCATGTTCACAAGTGTTTGATCAAAGTCCAATGATTAAAGGGCAAATGTTTTATGGGATTTGGAGCGAATTTTTAGATTTTGATCGATAATGGTTGGTGACCATGAAAATTGTCATGATCAAATGCAACACAATATATTATTCACAATGCATTTAGCTTATGAACTATTTCCATGTAGGTACATTATGTATCCAATTTCTTTATACCTCGGATTTGCCTCTTCAATAATATGGGTTGAGCAGGTACTCATATTTGTTTCAAGTCCTTATAGAATCTTACTAACTGGGTGTCAAATTGACACTGGAAATTCTAGTTCTCACCTTATTAATTGTGGGTACATCAGGGGACATATCTAACTTCTGCTGCGCGTAGTCATGCAAGAGATAATAACTTACATGAAGGAACAACTATTGGCAACTTCAATGGAGAATTCTGGGGAATGTTTGCTTGTCGTCAGGTGAATTAATCCATCTCATCTCTTTTTTTTATTTTTTTTATGAATGTTGCTTTTTCGATGAATTTGTGTTTCATTATTAATCACATTTAGTCATTTGTCTTATAATCTTTGCTATGAACTTTTGCAGTTTGTCGGAAATCTCTTGTCACTTGCCATCCTAAGAGATGGAAGCGTATGTGCTAATCCTTTTAGTTAACTTTTGGTTTCTTGCATGTCCTTTCTATATATGGAACAGAATTATGCCTTTGAAAATGTGAAATGATCTCATCTTTCTTATCACCGCAGGAGGGAACTCCTGGTCAGACAAAGTTCTTGTACGCCATGTTTCTCTGCAGTATGACCTTAGGGATCATACTGATGTGCTTCTTAAACAACAGGAATAATGTAGAAAAGGATTATCAAAATTCTTCTTGCAACTTCTATGCTTCTCTGATATCTTTTCTGAAGTCTGTTATCACTCCTTTGTTCGATGTACGAATGCTATTGATCATCCCCCTTATGGCGTATACAGGGTTACAACAAGCATTTGTATGGTAATTGATTACTTTAATTAAGTATATCTACCTGCTTTCTTATGGGCAAACCAACTTGTTTTACGTTTCTTATTCTTGTCATTATAGGGCCGAATTCACCAAGTATGTTGTTACTCCAACACTCGGTATGTCTGGCGTGGGTGGTGCAATGGCAGTTTATGGCTTTTTTGATGCAATAGTAAGTATCCAGAAACAGCTTGACATAACATTTGAAGTAGCAGTTGCAGTTTGGTAGAGAATAGAGATAGCATTTGGTGCGATGGCATTATATTGTTCCCATTTATTCTTGGTTAGGTGGATAGGATTTGCAATAAGTATCTTGGCATTTGCTTTAGAGAAACAAAAAACCTTCTATTGTTATTAAAGCTTTTTCTCTGCAGCAGATGAAGCTGTTGGTTATATCACATACTAAAATCCGTACATTCTGTGCTTGATAGACAGGATATAAGATTCTGTTTTATAAGACAGATATGTGTATGTCATATGTGTACAGTGACTTCTGTTCTGTATATTTGTCATCTCATACTTGGGTAAAACTTCTGTCAGTGCTCACTCGTTGCTGGTCGACTCACATCTGGTCTCAAGTCCATCAGTCTTATAGTTTCCGGTGGAGCTCTCCTTCAGGCTATTGTATTCGTCTGGCTTCTTCTAAATTTCAGGTTGGCGGATGTCACATACAACAGTTTGAAGAGCCTGAAGTTGTTATTGTAATTAATATCTAATTTTGAACTCTTGTCACCTCTAATTCCTGACTTTACCTTGATGTTACAATGCAGCCGAGCAAGCGGAGTAATTAGCATTGCAATAATGGCAGCTTTATTGGGTATTGGTGATGGAGTCTTCAACACACAGATCAGTGCTTTGCTAGGGATATTCTTCAAGCGCGATACTGTACTTGACAAACTTGTTCCTCTATCGTTTCTCCTTTAATATCTTCTTAATTTTATGAAGTTCAAAAAAGTGGTTTTCGTTTCTTTAATCAAAATGTGTTTGTTACTATTGGTTTACAGGAAGGAGCCTTTGCACAGCTCAAGGTGTGGCAGAGCGGTGCTGTTGCAGTCATCTTCTTTATTAGTCCGTACATATCATTAGAGGCAATGCTGGTGGTTATGCTAACTGGAGTTTGTATCGCATATGGCACCTTTGTCTACCTATTTCTTCAAGGAGAGGAAGCAGTGTCATCTTCAAGGTTGTGATTTGCGCGCATGAAATCATCGTCTTCCAGGAAGAATTCTGAAGTCAGGGTTGTACAAGAGCCAAGAGGATGTATACTATGTTCTAACTGTATCTAGAATTCATAAATCCATCCACTGTTATTTCTAAAGCTAAATACTTAACCTTTTGAATGTAAGAGGTTGAATTTTGGGCAAATTACTGTTCACACCCTGTACTTTGGGTGCGTCGACAGTTTAGTCCCTAACATTTCAATTTTAACAAATAACTCCTCAAACATTCAAATTTTACACAGTTTGGTCTAAAATGACCATTTTACCCCTCGTTTTTTTTTATTTTTTATTTTTTATAAATTCTTCTCTCTTTTTTTTTGGTTATTTTTTCTGCTTCCCTCTCACTCTCTCTCTCTCTCTCTCTTCTCTTCTCTCGCCAACTCGCGTAGCCTCCCTCGTCGTCCCGCCGCCAACTTGACGCCATGGAAGCATAGCAAAAAAAATAACCCTTCGACAGCCGCACAGATCAGAACGATGTCGCGTCGAAGATAAAGGACCAATCCGATGAGCTCAGCGAAGGAGCCGGCGGCGGCGGTGGTGGCGAAGGAGGAGGAGGAGGAGGTTGGTACACCATCATCAGGAGATCGAAATCCTCGGCCGTGGCCGCCGGAGAGTACCGGAAGGATCGCGAGGAGTGGAGCGGCGGCGCGATCGCTTGCCTTCTCGATGCGTACATGGACAAGTTCACGCAGCTGAATTGGGGAAATCTGAGAGGCCGGGATTGGGAGGAGGTGGCCGTGATCAGGAGCCAGATGTCTGAGGCAAACCAAGAGCGTCGAGCAGTGTAAGAACAAGGTCGATAATTTGAAGAAGAGGTACAAGCTCGAGAGGCACAGGATGACCAATTCTGGAAATTCGCGGAGTCATTGGCCTTGGTTCAAGATAATGGAGCAGATCGTCGACAATTCGCTTCCGGCGAAGGCCACCTCTGATGATGACAGAGGCATTACTTCCTCCGGTGCCACGCCTCAGAAATCAAAGAGGTTCGAAAATTTTTGATGTTTTTTTTTTGGTGCTTTCTGTTTGGTGATGGTGCAGTACAGTTGGTCACTCTCTGTTTGTTTTTGGCAGAAATGCAAGTGCAATTACTAGTCCTGTAACTCAGATAAATAAGCAGCCGAAAATTAGTCTTAAATGGCGAAGAGTGGTGTTCAAAGTCAGTGGTGCTGCTCTAGCTGGCACTGCTGCTAACAACATTGACCCAAAGGTTGTATGCACTTCCATTAATTCGTCGAGTGAAATATGCACGATCATTGTTAATAGTCTGTTTTGTTGTGTTAGTTCCATTAAATGAGTGTCGATATGTGTTTTGTGATTGCACAGATAACAATGCTAATTGCGAGAGAAGTTGCAATGGCCTGCCGCAGTGGGGTGGAGGTAATGATGTATATGATTGTCATCTGCGAGTTTCTGTGCTCAACCTTGTTTTTTACTTCTGTAAATGTTGCTTGGTGAAATAGGTGGCAATTGTTGTTGGCGGTCGCAACTTTGGCTGATGGGTGTGGCGGATTTGGGGGTTTGGGCGGTGGGGTCGGAGCGGAGGGTCATGGAGATTGCGATGGCGGCGAGTATGACGGCCATGGTGGAGTAGAGTATGGCGTGCCAGCGGGTGCAGTAGGAAGAAGAAGAAGAAGACGCCATTGTTGGTTCAGTGAAGGTTCTGGTGTGGTTGTTGAGAGAGAGAGAGAGAGAGTGAGAGGGAAGCAGAAAAAATAACCAAAAAAAAGAGAGAAGAATTAAAAAAAGAAGAAAAAAAAGAAGAAGAAGAACCGAGGGGTAAAATGGTCATTTTAGACCAAAATGTCTGAAATTTGAATGTTTGGGGAGTTATTTGTTAAAATTGAAATGTTAGGGACTAAACTGTCGACCCACCCCAAAGTACAGGGTGTGAATAGTAATTTGCCCTTGAATTTTTTACCAAATTTTGAATGGAAAGAACCAACATTTAGAAGGATGGAAGATTCATTAAGCACCAAGTCATTCATAAGCTACTCGAGGACCTTTTTTTTTAACGAATAAAACAAATTTCTGAAGTAAAGGAAGCCAAAAATGAGCTACCCTAATGTGTCACATGTTTATTTGTTTACTTCAAAACGTACATACTTGTCCATTATGTAGTGATTTCATCAAAAGTCTAGTATGTTTATGAAATGTATCAAGTTATTAGGGAGCCATTTTAATGAGGACTTTCTAATCAACGGTTTGGGAGACCCAAATTTTGATAACATTATTGCAAATTAATCGTTAGATGTTTATGTATGCATGAGTAGATCACTTCTGAAAATTTTCTTCCAATTGCTAATCGTTAAGGTACCAAACTAGATCAAATCAATAGACGAACCAAATTTGTTAAACATAAACCGTTCATGTTCATAACTGATAATCCCCGATTATGAATGCCTTCACAATTTTCAATTTAGTTGAAAAATTGCATAAATGATCTACACATGAATATCTAAACATCTAATGGTTGATTTGCGGAAATGTGATTGAAAATGGGGTCTCACAAAAAAGTCCTTAACTAGTTCTCATTTTAGTAGTCCTCATTAGAAGCTCTCCCCGAGTTATTAACTTTACATTTAGGCATTTAGTGAAAGAAGTTCCTTTTTATGTGAAGCTTATGTACCAAGTGCTCTAATAATTCGATACGTTATTTTACATAATTTCTGAATACTTCATTGTATAATTTCTACAATACTCGAGTCTTGAGAACTTTAGATTTTCTCAATAATATAAAAACTTAAGTCATATATTTAATTACTTATGTTTGATAGATTTTTTTTTTTTTTTTTTTTTGAGAGAATTTGGTGTCAATTCATTAATGTCAAAGGTAGATAACATTACAAATAAAATAGCTCTATAGCTATTTTAGGGAGCCCTATAGCTAAAACCAAATGAAACAAGATAACTAAGGCAACATAACATGCAACATTATCCTAAGCTTTGGTCTAAAGTAACCAGTAATTACACTACTAGGGAAATGTCCGGAACGAAACCAAAAACTAACCCTAAGACCACCCTACACCGGGCAAGAAGGAAGCCCAAGCAAAGACACAACACTCCACCCTCTGAACATGACCCAAGCCAAGAGTAGCCAGGACTCTAGCCGCCGCCTATCATCGCCACCTGCACAACCTGGATGTCGACCTTCGCCTACCTCCGACACTTGCACACCCCGTGCCCGATCCAGACAAGATGAACGAAGAGCAGTTGCCCTCTGCTAGCCAACTGAACCAAATCCAGTGGACACCCGACCACAAGGACCACGACAAGCCTAGCCATTCCAGGCAAAACCACCTCCCCTCCATCGCGCACACCCCATCGTGCACAACCTCACGTGCGCCGCCAACTCACGAGCCTCAACCTACAGATCCGCAGCGAACCAAATGGATTCGATCCAGCCGTCATGCCAATGCGCTGAGGCGCTTATTTCTCCCCCAACTCCCACCTTCCACCCCGGTAGGGATAACAGATTGGTGCTAAGGCTAGGATAGGCCTGACATTTAAACCCGTAACCCGCAAACCCGCACGATACCCGCACGCTAAAAACCCGCACAAACCCACCCGTTTATTAATCCGGGCTAAGAAAAGCTCGCACGAAAAAAACCCGCAAATTAACGGGCCTTGCGTGCTAAACTCGTTGGAACCCGTTGACTCAAAACCCTTCCCAAAAACCCATTTCGACTCTTTCTGTCTTTCGGCAACCACAAACAGACAAACTACGTGAGCACAACAGCCTCCACAAACAACCCTTTTCTTTTCCGTCACCCAAAACCCGATTCTCTCTCTCTCTCTTCTCTCTCTATTTTGCTTCCTCTCTCCAAAGCTATTCACTTTCTTACAGTTTTGAGATTTTGCTGCACTCCCAATTTCTCAAGGTATTGGAACTTTGATTGATTTTGAGATGTGGGTTTAGTCTTAGAGATATAGAAATTTTCTGGGTTTTGATATTACAGAGGAATGTTTGGTTTTGGCGAATGATTCTTTAAACTTGGTGATGGATCTGTAAACAGTTGGTTGTACTCACAAATCTGTAAACAATTGTTTTTAGCGTATTAATATTACTGTTTTTGTTTGGTATTTATTTGTTCGGAACAATTGTTTGGGATTTCTTAAAATCGTCCTTGGAAGACTGCTTTATATACAACACCTTATGACTATGGCTTCAGATCTAATACTACTTTGACTATGACAAATAGTTATTGCAGAGCCAATAGTTACCTTTTGAATGTTGGAAGCTTTACGCCTTTGGCAGACATAAAAAACTAACTCTTGAAATTGTTCTTGTTAACAAACACTCTGCAAATTATTAATTTTAATTTATCAAAAAAAATATATATATATATATGTTAACGGGTTCCAACGGATAACCCGCAAACCCGCCGGGTTTAGTCCGCAAAACCCGTTAAGCTAACGGGTTCTTACCGGGTCGGCCCGTTAAGAACCCACACGGTTCCCGCACTATGTCCGCACGTTGCCAGGTCTAGGCTAGGAAGACCCGTTCGACGGTGACGTCGTGACAACGCGCCATGGGATGGAGCTAGAAAAAATGGTGGCGGCTGTCTTTCTCTAAGGCCCCGTTTGGTATTGAGGTTTGGGGCATATAATCACTTTTAATTACCATTATGGATTGATAATCTGTTTGGTAAGATTTTATAAAGCGCTTATTTAAAAATTTTGAGTTAAATAACCACGATTTTAGGAAGCAGCTGAGAAGCTGGCAGCTGCTTTATCAAAACTAAGTTTTATTACCGTACACGGACATGCACAAAGTTTAATGAAACTTTGCAAATACCTATAAAACCCTCACTTTTTTTTTTTTTTTGAATAAAGGGCTGTGCAGCAGCCCTCAAGCCTTGATTAATGAAACTGTCGAATACAAGGGGGGACATTGAGCCAAAACCCTTTATTACAATAAGTAACGAGAGAATATCCTGAAATACTATCCTGAGTCTCTACGAAATACTTGTACTCAACACAGCACCAATTACAATCACTCTTTTCTTAAAATGACAACGTCCTAACAATGAAGCACCAAGGCAGGAAGACATCTAAACCCTAGAGAGCCGAAAGCACAACCTGTGAGAGAGTGATCCCTCCGGCGGCTCGCCCTCGTGGCGGCGTTGTCAGACGGGGTTGATTGGACCTAGTGTTCGGCAGTATTGGTCAATGGAATAATCTCAGTCGGAGTGGAGGCTCTGTGGCGGCTTCATCATCCAAAACGCGAGGAGGTATCGCCGGGGAAGTCCAGAGCCGGTTCGGCGGCTTTTGGGTAAGGCTAGGATCGATCTCACAAGGAGAGGGAGGCGGACTGCCGGAGGTGACGTCGCTTGGTGGTGCGAGGAAGGTTTTTGAGCGGCCCAGATCGGATCGGAGTTTTTCGATCTGGTTTGTGTCGTTTGGAGCCGCCTTGTGGAGGAGGGTAGTTGGGGATGGCAGTGATGCATGCTGGCGTTTTGGGGAGGGCGGAGAGAGGATGAGAGGGTCTGGTTTTGCTCAAGCCGGCGGTTTGGATGCCGGTGGTTGGACGGACTGGTTCCAACTTGCAGGACGGTGGCGAGGTGACCGCAGCAGCTTGTACTTTTGGACTGGGCTGAGCAGGGGTTGGGCCTGGGCTAGGGCTCTGGGCCCAACTTCCTTTTGTTTTATGTTTTATTATTTTCTATTGTTACTATTTAAATGTGGCTATATGCCTGAAATAAGTCCCCACTGTTTTTTGGTAGGGAGAAATGGGCGTTGTCCCGGAATGCACACTCTGTGTGCCTTGTCTGGCCTAGCGAGGCGGCGAACTGTTTGTTTGATCAAATGGACACAACCTCCTAGTGGCAGGATGAAATTGAGTGTCGCCGGATTTATTTCCGTGCGGCAACATAGTGGAAAAGCTGTGCTATTTGTAATGATGCTTCTTCGTTATAGAGTTATCTTTCCGGTATGTCACCGCTATGTCAAAGCAAATAGAGTAGCCATTCGTGCACTCTTTGCTAATTGGTGCTTGTTAGAATACATAGATTTTATGGAGAATCCTGATATTAATTCAGGATGTTCTCTTTATACTTATTGTAATCTGGGGTTCAGGCTCTACGTCCCCCCCATGTATTATGCAATTTCATTAATCAAGGCTTGAGGGCAGCCGCACCAGCCCCATTTCAAAAAAAAAAAAAAAAATGACAACGTCCTATCCATTTTTTTGTTTTTCTTTCCTCTCTCTCCCCCCCCCCCCCCTTCCTTTCTCTTCGACTCGCCCTCTTTTTCATTGAATCTCTCTGTTGGTTACTTCTTCAATTCTTTTAGGTTGGTTATTTTTGTTCTTTTGTTTCTTCAGCTAATCACCACTGATGTTTAATTGTATTGAACCCAATAACATCCCCTACTCTTCATTGCTCAGTAACATTCCCTACCCTTCATTGCTCAATAGCTTCATTGTTCATCTGCTTCCTTCAATTCTTCTTCTTCTGCAATTCGGATCCGTCTTGGTTTATGATTTGCAACCAAAGGGCTATTAGATGTTTCTTGATGAATTAATAATCTTGATTAGTTTTTGACTGGTTGGTTTGATTGTTAATGCTCTCTTGTGCCAAAATTAGATATTGGTCTTCAACATCTTTGGAACCCAGAAACTACAAAAACATGAGCAAAAAGAAGAAAACTAAAAAGCTCTCGGTTCAATACCCTTTTTTTTTTTTGCACAAGAATTACATGTTAATAACCTCAAACTCTAATAGTAAAACACAATGTCTGGGAGTTCTCAAGCTTGCATTATTCAATAACACAACTGTGGCTTTTATACAGCCAATACAAAACAGGAAAGATCACAAAAGCATCCACGTTTACATGAACTATACGTGGTTCACAATAGAGGAAGACAAATTCAAATACTAATCTACACACCCTACACACAAGGGTTTATTTTAACAGAAAGCAATCAGCACTATAATAAAGAGATAAGTCATAAAGACTTAGTCATCAAGCACCTAAAATACCTAACAACATAGTCAGCAAGCAACTCAAATACCTAACAAATCCTCCCTTAAACTGACCTGCAGGAAATGCAGTCAGTTTACCTTTTGAACCTCGCACACTCCAAGGTGCTTTCTCATCTTCAAGAACGCTTCTAACTTCAAGGGTTTTGTCATAATGTCAGCTAACTGATCTTTAGACCCACAGTGCACCAAGTCAACTACTCCATCTCTGGTTAAATCTCGAAGGAAATGGAAACGAATGTCGATATGCTTACTCCTACCATGCATGACAGGATTCTTCGAGAGTTTAATGGCTGAATTGTTGTCACAGAAAATGGTGCACTTACTTTGGTTGAGGCCGAGCTTTCTGAGAATTCTTTGCATCCATACACTTTGGCATGCGCAGGAAGCAGCTGCTATAAATTCCGCCTCAGTTGTAGAGAGTGTTACTACTGGTTGTTTCTTGGAACTCCATGCCACAGCGCCGGAACTCAGCTTAAACACGTACCCTGAAGTGCTCTTACGATCCCCAAGGTCTCCTGCATAATCACTGTCAGAGAAAGCAACCAAGCTTTCCTCTCCTCCTCTCTTGTAAAATATTCCTAATTCAGCTGTTCCCTTCAAGTACCGAAAGATCCTCTTTATTGCTTGTTGATGTAACTCAGTAGGAGCCTCCATAAATCGACTAATCAAACTCACCACATACATGAGATCTGGTCTGGTGGCAGTCAAGTACATAAGACTACCCACCATTTGCTTGTAGGCGGTGGGATCAACCCTTGTACCTCCTTCATCCTTCACAAGTCTGCATCCTGGTACAATAGGGTTTTTCACAGGATTACACCGCTCCATTCCGAACCTTTCTAACACATCATTGGCATATTTCTTTTGGCTTATGAAAATTCCGGCCGAGCTTTGCACTACCTCCACTCCGAGAAAATACTTCATCTTTCCAAGATCGGACATGTCGAATTCTTGCTTCATTGAACTTTTGAACTCCTCGAACATCTTTACATCATTACCTGTAAAAATAAGGTCGTCCACATACAAGCTGACTATAAGAATTCTTCCATCTTCACCACTCTTTATGAAAAGTGTGTGCTCACTCAAACATCTCTCGAACCCTTCCTTAATGAAGTAGGATTCTATTTTGCTGAACCAGGCTCGTGGGGCTTGCTTAAGCCCGTACAATGCTTTCTTCAACCTGTAAACTTTGTCATCTGCACCCTTCACTTCATAACCTCGAGGTTGTTCAATGAAAACTTCTTCATTGAGCTCACCGTGCAGAAATGCACTTTTCACGTCGAGCTGGTACACACTCCATTCTCTGCTAGCTGCAAGTGCAAGTATCAATCTAATAGTGTCCCAACGAGCAACAGGAGCAAATACCTCGTTGTAGTCAATTCCAGCTTGTTGAGTGTACCCCTTTGCCACGAGCCGAGCTTTGCATTTGTCTACTTCCCCTTTCTCGTTCAGTTTAGTCTTGAAGATCCATTTTACACCTATCTTCTTACTTCCTTTCGGCAACTCAGTCAATTCCCACGTACCATTTCGCTCGATAGCTTTGATTTCCAGGTCCATAGCCTCTCTCCATGTAGGACTCTTGACAGCTTCTTCAAAAATTACTGGATCAGTGGATGAAGTGAACATGACAAGTTGCTGCATTTCTTCCTCAGACAATCCCTCACCACTTTCATAGTCTTCCATCCACACTGGTACCTTTCTTATCCTCCCTTGAGCAGGAATAGGTGCATTGATTGGGGCATTATTTTCTGCTGAGTTAGTTGGTGTAGATGAACCCGAGCTACTACCTTCACCTTCTGCAATTTGCTCAACCTGCTCTTCTTCTTCATTGTTATCAACCTGCTCTTCTTCTTCATCTCCCCACTCAAGAGTGTCACAACAAATCTCTTCAACAGTTTTACCCCAGCTCCACTTTTCCTCTTCTTCAAACACTACATCTCGGCTAATAACAATCTTCTTAGACTCCGGATCAAACAGCCGATAAGCCTTGGATTCTTCACTTATGCCCAAGAACACACACTTGAAGCTCTTGTTGTCGAGTTTCTGCCTTTTGTTATCCGGTATGTGAACATGTCCAATACAACCAAACACTTTGAAATGCCCCACAGAAGGCTTGAGCCCACTCCACGCTTCTTCAGGTGTTTTATCTTTAACTGCTAGCGTGGGGCATCGATTAAGAACATGCACCGCCCAATTTACAGCTTCCGGCCAGAATTCTTTGGGAATTTCCTTGTCAGTCAGCATACATCGCACCATGTTCATAATGGTTCGATTTTTCCTCTCTGCAACCCCGTTCTGTTGTGGGGTGAAGGCTGCAGTGAGTTGTCTACTGATCCCATTTGAGCTGCAATATCTGTTAAACTCAGATGAGGTGAACTCCCCACCTCGGTCAGTACGAAGACAACAAACGAAATTCCCTGTTTCTTTTTCTACCAGGCTCTTGAAATTCTTAAAAGTGGTAAATGCTTCTGACTTAGCATGTAAGAAATACGTCCATACTTTTCGACTATAGTCATCTATGAAAGTGATTATGTACCTCTTGTGGCTATTTGACTCAGGAGTAATCGGACCACAAATGTCCGAGTGCACAAGTTGTAGACGTTGAGAAGCTCTCCACAAGCTTTTCTTAGGAACCGGGTCTCGATGCTGCTTGCCTATAACACAATCTGTGCACACTTTGGAGGAGTCTTTGAGAGGCGGAAAACCCTTTACCAACTTCCTGTATGACAAGGTTCTCAAACCTTTCAGATTTAGATGTCCGAATCTCCGGTGCCATAGGTGAGTTGTGTCCTCAGATGTCATTTGGAAACAAGCTGGTCTTGGAGCATGAGTTGGTACAGAAGCAAGCAACACAAACATTCTGTTGGCAGACATGTTAGTCTGCATAATCAACCCTTTTACAGGATGATAAATCTTGCAGACACCATATTGAATCAAAATAGCCAAATCTTTCTCTTGAAGCTGGCCAATACTAAGTAAGTTATTCTTGAGCTCAGGAATGTAAAATACCTCAGTGATCACTTGAGTTATTCCATGAACATGTATTCTGATGTTTCCTTTCCCCATGACAGCCATCTTTGTGTCATTGCCAAGCTTCACTACTTGCCTGAAGTTTTCGTCGAGCTAGATAAACCACTGCTTGTCACCACTCATATGGTTGCTGCAGCCGGAGTCGAGGAACCACACCTCCTCTCTTTTGGAATTATTCATTTCAACATAGGACATAAGCAGCATCTCTTGATCTTCATCGAGTTCAGCATAATGGACATTCTTTTCCCAGCTAGGACACTCATATTGGAAGTGTCCTAACTTGTGGCACTTGTAACACTCTACAATTTCCTTGTTGAACTGCTGTCGGCCCCTGCCTCTTCCTCTTCCTCGAAACACACCTCTTCCTCTGCCTCTCAAGCCAAACTTCTCTTCATGATTGACTTTAAGAGCTTGTTCTTCTTTCCCATGCCCATTCATCCTCTGTTCGTGCACCAAGAGACTACTCTGCAGCTCATCTATTGTCAAGGTCTCCAGATTGTTACATTCCTCGACAGAACATACCACATAATTAAACTTTGAGGTCATAGACCTCAAAATCTTCTCGACAATCACCACCTGCTCCATCTTTTCCCCATGCACCTTCATTTTGTTGGCAATTGCTAGGGTTCTTGAGAAGTATTCATTCACATGCTCACCTTCCTTCATCTGCAATACTTCGAAGTCTCTCCTCAAGGCTTGTAATTGGGCACGCTTAACTCGGGTTGATCCCTGAAATTTCTGTTTCATGGAATCCCAAATATTCTTGGCAGTGTCTCGATTGAGAATTGTCTCCATTATCGTACGATCAATGGACTGGAAGAGATAGTTCTTCACTTTGAGATCCTTGAGTTTTTGGTCATCAATTGCCTTCCTTTGTGCCTCTGTTAATGCTGCCTCATTCTCCACCGCAGTGATTCCATCTTCGATCAATGGCCAATATTCCTTTGACCTCAAGAAATTTTCCATCAACATGGCCCAGTGATCATAGTGGCCATCAAATTTCGGTATGGCAGGCTGCACAAAGCCTCCCTCTGAACTAGAAGCCATTCTCTCTTTTCACACTTGTCTGGCTCTCTCTCACTCTCTAAGAAATCTGCTATTTCTTTCACTCAAATCAGGCCCCGTGGTGGAGCTCTGATACCACTGTTAATAACCTCAAACTCTAATAGTAAAACACAATGTCTGGGAGTTCTCGAGCTTGCATTATTCAATAACACAACTGTGGCTTTTATACAGCCAATACAAAACAGGAAAGATCACAAAAGCATCCACGTTTACATGAACTATACGTGGTTCACAATAGAGGAAGACAAATTCAAATGCTAATCTACACACCCTACACACAAGGGTTTATTTTAACAGAAAGCAATCAGCACTATAATAAAGAGATAAGTCATAAAGACTTAGTCATCAAGCACCTAAAATACCTAACAACATAGTCAGCAAGCAACTCAAATACCTAACATTACACTCGTTCTTCTTTTGCACAAGAGTTAAACCCAGAAACTACAAAAACAGAAAGCAAAAGAAGTAAAAGAAATTTTCCATAATACAGTAATTCCCAGAATCATAAGAATTACCTTTGCCAAGTTGAAGTTTTATTATCTAATGGTTAATTTTTTGGGTAGCACTTTCGTTAATGGCTTCCCTTTCTCATGTTTTGACGATTTAGAGATTGAACTATGAATAGTTGTGATTGAACCCAGTTTTGTATCGATATTGAATTTGACTTTAGCATCATGTGTAATTTGGTCAATGTACATTGCAAAAGTATTTTTACACAATGAATTACCAAACACATTTAAAATGCTTTTTATAGTGATTTTAATTTAAACACACAATTTACCAAACACGTACCTGTGTTATTTTACAAACACTTACCTGTATAAGATTCAACATGTTGAACTCAAGGCAAAGTTTCCTAGTCTCAAGATAAATCCTTTCGGCGCATGTGAAATGCTCTAACTATGCATTGCAGCACAGTGCCTAGCCACTTTGACAGCTTTAGGGTTCGAACCTAGATTGGGGAGCACACCCAACTAAACAAGAACCACTAAGCCACTTGCAGGGGTTAAGGCGAAGTTATCAAACCACTTGATCAAAAGATTATTTTTTTAAGGGTTTTTATCCATTTACACCATTTTTAGAGATTTTTTTCCCACTTACCCCATTAAGTTTTTTTAATTCTCTCTTACCCAATACACTCTAAGGGAGTCTTCCCTAATACCCCATTAAGATTTTTTTTTTGTTTTTAATTTTTTTTTAATACCATTTTACCCCTCACCCCTTTGTTACTTAGAGAGAGAGATAGAGAAAATGCAAGAGAGAGAAACCATAGGAGACTTCGCCGGAGCCCGGTCACCGGCCGCCGGAATCCGGCCAACTTTCGCCGGAATCCGGCCAACTTTCGCCGGAATCCGGTCACCGTCGCCGGATTCCGGTCACCGGCTGCCTCCCACCGGAATTTGCTGAAAATCTCACGGGAAAGTTTTTTTGCCCCCAATAGACATCTATTGCCCCCCAATAGACGACTATCAACCATGTATTGCCCCCCAATAGACGACTATCAGCCATGTATTGCCCCCCAATAGACGACCATCAGCCATGTATTGCCCCCCAATAGAAGACTATCAGTCATGTATTGCCCCCCAATAGACCTCTATTGCCCCATATTGCCCCCCAATAGACGACTATCAGCCATGTATTGCCCCCCAATAGAAGACTATCAGCCATGTATTGCCCCCCAATAGACTACTATTGAGGGGCAATAGAGCATTTTTTTTCTTTTTTCTTTCCTTATGGGACTTTTGTTTTGCACACAATTCCAAAAAAAAAAAAAAAAAAACAGAAGTTGCACACTAGCACCATTTCGATTTGCATCGATAAAGCTCCATCCAAATAGACAAAAAAAAAAAAAAAACACCGCCGAGCCTTGATCTTCGGCCTCAACAGAAATTTCTTCGCTCTTCCTCACCATGTCGCTGCCCGGCACCGCCGCGTCCAGCGACTCCAATACAACAGAGAAGAACTCGAGCCCGGACACGAAGTTCCTCCTGCATGACGTCGCTCCCGACTCGGCCAGCCCCTCGCCGTCGACAAACACCACCACGCTAGGCGACACGCGTCGGATGTCCTTGAGAAAAGCGCGGAAGTTCTTGGCGGAGCTGAGGCGGAGGCGACAGCAGAATCGCCGTTTTCTCTCCGTCCATGAACTTGATTGCCTTAAAGGAGATCGGGCAGAGAGAGAAACCGGTGGAGATCGGAGATCGGAGATCGGGCCGGACCCTTGCAGTGGTCGGTGTGGGACTTGAAGACGGACCCGGCACCCTTACGCTGAGCTCTGATGACGCGAACCATCTCTATCTCTGTTCTCTGTTCTCTGCAGAGGTGGGGGGGGGGGAGAGAGAGAGAAACCGGATCGGAGATTGGGGGGAGAGAGACAGAGAGAAACTGGAGATTGGGGGGAGAGAGAGAAACCGGATCGAGGGAGGAGAGAGATGAGAGAGTGGCATGATGTAGTTTTTTAATTAGTTTAAGGGCAAAGTTGTCATTTCCTTTTAAACTGGGTTAGTGAGAATAAAAATCTCTGGCTGAGGTAAGTGGGATAGTTATAGCCAATTTTGGTGCTTTGGGTCAAGGACCCTTTTTTTAATAATGACCAATTAAATATTGGCGGCAACAATAAACGTATTTACACGCAAAAAACGACCCTTCAGTCGTTATCGTCGTCTTCTCTCTTCCCCCAACCACCTCTCTGTCATTTCCTCTGATTCTTCTTCGATTCATTCAAAGACTTTTCTTCACCGCTTGATTCTCCATCCTACCCCCACACAAATTCAGAATCTTTTCAAATTTTCAACCCTACCCACATTTCTTTTCCAACTAAATTATTCCAATAATTCACTCCATTTCCTTTGTCCTCTTCCTCCCTCCCAATTTGTTCTTCTTCGCCGGCAGACCGGCCCTCTCGTTTTGGCCTCACTCCCACTAATGTCTAGTCTTTTATAGCGATACCTCAATCCACTGGATTCAGAACTCGAAACCATGGCCCCTTCTCGCGACGAAGAGACGCCTCTCGTCGTCGCCGACGACTCGCCGGTCGAGGAGGGAAGGAGCCATACCAGAGATGTTCATATTATCAGCTCCGCGTTTCTGTTGATCTTTCTTGCTTACGGTGCCGCCCAGAATCTGGAGAGCACTGTCAACACTGTGAGTTTTCGAATTTAGGTGGTGAATTGGAAAACAATTTTTGATTGATTTGTAGAGAAATTGATGTGGGTTTTTGGTGGCAGGAGGAGGATTTGGGAACGACGTCGCTTGGGATTTTGTACTTGTCGTTCACGTTTTTCTCTCTGGTGGCGTCTCCGGTGGTTAGGAAACTGGGACCAAAGAATGCTTTGATTCTTGGGACTACTGGATATTGGTTGTTCATTGCTGCTAATTTGAAGCCAACCTGGTACTCTTACTAACTCTGCTCTTTTAGTTTCTATGTGACCCAATTTTGTATATGAGTTCATGCACAATTTTTTGTATCAAAATGCATGTGGTTTAAGTGTTTGAAGTCATTCTGTGTAGGTATACTATGGTTCCAGCTGCATTGTACCTGGGTTTTGCTGCTTCCATAATATGGGTTGGCCAGGTAATATGATCGTTCATGATTTCCGGGTTTTATTTTGGATTTGATGGTAAAAAGCTATACTAGTCCATGTTTTGGGTTTTGTTTTGAGTTCTCCTGGTTGTATTTGATGGAAAAAGCTAGAAATTGTTTCTGACATGATTGTGGATCCATCAGGGGACATATTTGACTTCTACTGCACGTAGTCATGCCAAAGATAATAGCTTACATGAAGGAACGGTTATTGGCCACTTCAATGGAGAATTTTGGGGAATGTTTGCCAGTCACCAGGTAGAATATGTTGGATCTTTCTTAGGAAGTCCAATTTCTTTTACTCAACATTTTCGATCAAACTTGTCATGTCAAGTTGCCTAATAATCTTACTTTATAATTTTGCAGTTTGTGGGAAATCTTATAACCCTCGCCTTGCTAAGAGATGGAACGGTATGTGTCATCCTTGAAGTTAAACTGTGTTTGCCTTGTTTATTCTGGTGGTTTGGTTTTTATCTTATTAGCCCACAGATCTGATAACCCTGTTATAAAAGAATTGGTCTTTGGGCATCTAAATGTATCTCCTAACTAATTGCATTTGGTGGTAACAGAACCTGGTTTGGTTTCATACCCTTCTTTGGACTTCTGAGTCATGACTCATTATGAAATTGATTTGATCTCATATTATTATTTCTGGATTTTTCCAAAAAGAAACTGGCTTCATAGTATATCTTCTTATTTTTGAATTCTAAATGGTGATTGGCACATGCATTAAGTTTCTTTGTACTATTTTGATTCTTTACCATGGTTCTGCACATACATTAATTATATAATTTCAGGTTTAGCTTTATTTTGTCAGAAAATGAGTGTGCTGAGTTTGTTTTTCTTCCCATCATGACAGGGGGGGAGTACTAATGGCACAACCTTATTATTCAGTGTGTTTCTTGTTAGTATGACCTTAGGTACCATACTGATGTGCTTCTTGAATAAAAGGGGTATTAAAGGAGAGGAGGCCCAGGGATCTTCTCCCAACTTTTATGCTTCTGTGGTATCTTTGTCAAAGACAGTCATCAGACCGTTGTATGATGTACGGATGCTATTGATCATCCCCCTTATGGCGTATTCAGGATTGCAACAAGCATTTGTATGGTATAATTACTTAACCAAGTATTGCTGCCTACTCCAGCCCCCCCCCCCCCCCCCCCCCCCCCCAACTCTTCTTTGTTATTCCTGTATTAAGCATGGCACAATTCTTTTCATGTTTAGGGCTGACTATACCGAGTATATTGTTAGTCCAACACTTGGTGTGTCTGGTGTTGGAGGTGCAATGGCAGTTTATGGGGCATGTGATGCAATAGTAAGTATGCTGAAACCTGCAGTACAATTATTAGTTCAGTGTAGATATAATTGAAGTCAATACAATTCTTTATTCATATGAATTGTCTTTTACTTATTTTCTTATTTTTCTTTTGATATTAGAAAAGATGTCTTTCTCATTATCGGTACTTTGGTTCTTGCTGTCATAGCCTACATTTCTTCTATTAGGATTCATGGGTTTATTGCCTTCTGTCCTATTTTTCAAGAAAGTGAGGACTATCTATGATCAATAAATTTCCAAGGGGATACCATGAAACTTTTCTGGGTATTATAGACACGGCTTGATATTAGGCGGCAATGGAAACTGATAATTAGAATCCAAAGACTCCATGAGCATACATTCTTCATAGGAAGGCTTCGTATGTATATATATTTACGGTCTCTTAGATTCTTATCTCACTTTTTGTTGGAATATATCAGTGTTCACTGGCTGCTGGTCGATTTACGTCTGGTCTCAAGTCCATCACTATTATAGTTTCTGCTGGAGCTTTCATTCAGACCATTATATACCTCTGGCTTCTTCTAATATACAGGTTAGCAGTATTTACACGTTAGTGTACAACATCTTTATATAGTTGAAACTGTTATCATAATTTACTAATTTCTAATTTGAAGCTGTTATCTCTAAATTCTTGTTAAATCTTGTTATGATGCAGCCCAGTGAGCGGAGTACTTGGAACTTTATACCCTCTTATAATGGCAGCTGCATTGGGCATTGGTGATGGAGTCTTAAATACACAGCTCAGTGCTTTGCTTGCGATATACTTCAAGCATGATACTGTATTTGTCTAACCTTTTCCTACAATTTTCTTCAAGTCCTTGTTATTTATGAATTTGGAGCCTTGAATCTATAATCACAAATCCACAACACATTTGCTGCTTTTGGGTTTCTACAGGAAGGAGCATTTGCACAGCTCAAGGTCTGGCAGAGTGGTACGATTTCAGCCGTCTTCTTTATTAGTCCATACATCTCATTACAGGCAATGCTGGTGGTTATGCTTGTTACAGTCTCTGTCGCATATGGTGCCTTTATGTATCTATCTATTCGAGAGAAAGCACTCTCCCATTCAAGTTCATAATGTCTAAAGAGCGAAAAGTTCTTCAAGGAAAACTACTTGTGTATACAAGCAGGTATATGTTATGTTGTTATTGACGGTGTCTCTATATTTGCAAATCCATTGTTTGCGACATGTTCCATCTGCTGCAATACATATTCCAAAAGTCGAAAGATTACTTGTCCCATATGTCCTGTGTTATTATCAGTATAAAAATGCAAATGTCAAAAGTTCAAATGTTCATGTGGATATTTGACAATTGAGAATTTACTGCATTGCTTTTTTCTCTCCTTTTTTCGGTTCTTCTAAGTACACTCCTGCAAACGAGATTTTCTTAGGCTTGGGTTGCTTATATAGCTTAAACAATATTTATCGAGCTTGAGCTCAGTTCAACTTGGCTGCTGATCTGTCCACAGCCCAAGCATTGCCTGACTGGGCTCATCTGTGAAACAAGTTTGAGCTTAAGCTTAGCTCCACTCAGCTTAAATTTGGAAAAAAGACCGAGCGCCCTTAGGTGTAATGACAAATTATAAGAAAAAAAAACGAATACAAGTAAAATAACAATGAAGAGATGACCAAAACAATGCTATTAGATATTTGATATTTGCCAATACAAACTCAATTATAACCATAATGTATATATTATGAATACATCTTCGAACAAAATCAAGACGTTTCATGAAAGGTCTGAATTTTTCATATTTTGAAGTCGAATTCTATCAAGCTGATTTACTTATATGGTTTTTAAGGTGATATCGCATTTATAAAGTCATTTTTTTTTTTTAAAATACATCACCTATAAAATTCGTTGAGACGCAACATTTTTCATTAGTCAACATGCATGAGTCACCAGTTCCCATCTTCTCCCACCTAAGCTCCAAAAACGTGAAGTCGTTGAAATTAGGTCCTCTCCCTTCATCCCACTCTTGACTTTCCCCCTCCCTCGCATACCTATAAAACCCCAAGACTCCTTACAGCAAAACCCAAACAACATCCCGTCATGCTCCCCTCTCTCTTCACCTCCACCCTAACGCGCCTCACGCCCCGCCTGCCGGTGCTAATCTTCGCCGCCACGTGGACCGCCTGCCTCACTCTCACGGTGGCTCTGGCCTCCTTCTCTCCCGAGGTTGCGTTTGTCTCGGCCATTTCTTCTTCGTCTTCGTGCGGCTCCGAAGCGTCCATAAGGGTTCTGGCAGACGTGCCGGGAGATATTCTCTGCTTGCCGGCTCAGCTGTTCAGCAAGTCCAGGATCGACTTCTTCGTGCCTCCGGTTTTCGCGGCGGTCGTGGTGGCCGGGTCGGCGTGCCTGGTCCGGGCCATGGGCCTGTGGGAGGCAGACGAAGCCCAGTGAAGTTTGGGCTCGCCTTGCCGCCAAATTGTTTAGAACAAGAACTGATTGGCAATTGTAGATGCATGACTATAGTTTGATTCTTTTTCAGTGACTTTATATGTAATCAGATCAAACACTGCAGTTTTCATCTGTTTGTAGAAGGAGAAATTTGGTAGCGGGTTGTGATCGAGAGCAATCTTTTGACCTAATCAAATCTTGTTCTTAATTAATCTCTTAACCTCATTCTCAAAAAAAAAAAAAAAAATCTCTTAACCTTACCTTCAAATTCTCAGAGCCGGCCCTGCTAATCGGAATTCCACCATCTATGAGGGCTGCTAATCGGCAAAGAACTACATTTGTGATTTGTCATTCGGAAATCCATTGTACACGGAGCTGCCTAGCTCTGTGTGTCCCAAGGGCATGACTTCAATGGGAAGACAACAAATTTCTTTGGACTTTGGAGATTGTTTGTTCACCAAGTTGGGTGGGCTTTCATGACCCATTATGTAATAGGTGCTGTCATGTAACTATTGGTGCTTTAAGTGGGTTTTTTTGTTGCTCTTGTTGGTGCAGGGCTCTCTTTATATGCTGGACTTGATGTATGCTAGCTTGAATCCATTTTGTAGATCTCGTAAAAGTAATTTAGTACGTGTAAGAACCTACATGTTTTAATTTGTCAAATTTTTTTTAGTACGTGTTTGCATATATAGCTTACAGTATGGGAAAGAAACAAAGTTTTTGAATATATCTTCAGTTCTTCACAACGGTCAAGTAATCCTTCTCGATCCTACCTCCCTACTCCTATGCCCTATGCTCGGTATGTGTTGCCCTTAATGAGGTCCTTGTAGGAGATAGCAAGTGCTGACATGGTCAGGGTGGCAACAACTGTGTCAACAAATGTTCTGGTGCGTTCATGCTATGTGCCTATGTGTGACACCATCCAGTACGTGGTGCATTTGTGCCCGGATGGAGCAGTGGTTTAAGGCTGATGTTTTCGAATTTCTATCCGGTGATCAGGGACGTAGCCACTCACAGGGCTACTTGGGCTGTAGCCCAAGGGAGAATTTGGCCCAAAATGCGTCAAGTATGGGTATAACCCAAATAAAATAAAATAAAATACTAATGCTTCGAAGAGTTGTTGGGTTGCTGCTGTCGGTCCGGAGACTACTCTCCCCGTTCAGAACTGCAGATCGGTTCCGCCTTCCACTCTTCCAGGCTCCAGCCACGGAGCCACCTCCAATCGCTGCGAGCCACAGAGCCACCTCCATTCGCTGCGAGCCACGAAGCCGGGAGCCACCTCCAATCTCAGAGTTTCAGTCCACCGAGCCACCTCCTACTCTCACTCTCCTCGTCTCCCCGTTCAAAACTTCAGATCAATTTTGATTCCACCTTCCAGAGTTCCAGGCTCCAGCCACCTCCCCTTTCAGAGTTTTAGTCGACTCGAGCAGCTGAGCTACCTCCTCCTCCACCGTCCACCGAGCCACCTCCACTGCGGTCTGCATCTTTGGATTCTCTGCGACAGTGCGACTCCTTGAACTCTTGAAGGCTTCAAATCTTCAATCCCTGATGCTCAGATTCTCAGGTAAACACCGTATACCCAATACCCATGCTGATGATGTTTGAATCATGAATTCGTGACGGTGAGGTGACTGAGGTCGTAATTGGGAATGGGTAATGGATTGATGTCGATAATTGAGAATGGGTTGATGAGATTCATTGATATTATGCAGGTTTGGCTATAGAGACATCAAAAAAAAATATTTGGGCGAAGCCCAAAAAATTGCCACAATAAATTTAGCCCACCCCATTGTCGAATCCTAGCTACGTCCCTGCCGGTGATGACCAAAGCCTATCTGTCGTACACTGCGCTCACTTTGGAGCCATACTGCGTTCCTCGTTGGTTAGATTAATTATACTTTGGCTCCTAAGAAAGAGAACTCCCATTCGATGCCAGAAGCGGATGGCCATGGCCTTGTGCAATTATATTGGATAGACCGGAAAAGATTCTCTTTTTACAAGAGATGCTTGCACTTCAACTATTTCCCCAGCTGCTTTAACCCTTGGTGTCGATCTGATGACTTGCTGAGAAACTGAACTTGTGCCCTAGCTGCCTTTTTTACCTATTGCTTAACCTCGCTGATACTGCTTTATTGAGAGACTGCAGGCTTTGCATATTAGTTTAAATAAATGTTTTATCGAGCTCTTGAGCTTAGCTTGGCCTCTCCGTCTTAATGTCAAATTAAAGACACCTACAAGTAATCAAGAAATAACAAAAGCAATACATGCCCAATACAAACTCAAAATCATTATTTTCATGAAATTCGTATGGATACATCTTCAATCAAGGTTGAAGAACAAATTGAATTGAAGAAACCAAATGCTAAAGTCACATAAAAAGTATGAACGTGAGCGGCTCCCATGTCGTTAACTGTCACAATTCGAAAATGATTTGTGATCCTAAAGTAGTCTAATTTTTTTTTTTTTTAGAAGGAAAATAAATTACAACTTAAAAGCTCCTACTACAACCAGAACTAAACTTATCAAAATTAAAGGCGGGCAAAACTGAGAACGACAACTTCTTTGACCAAGTGATAGGAGTAGATTAATTGTGACCCACACTTTTGTAACAGCATCAGCAATAAAATTAGCTTCCCGAGAAACATGAGAGAAGGAAATAGTTTCGAAATTACTAGCTAGACTCAGGATGTCTTTTACAAGAGTATGAAGACCCCAAGGAGGAGCACATTTCTATCAAGTTGATTAATATAGTGGTCTAAATCAAATTCTATCAAGCTGATTAATATAGTTCCAAATATCACATTTATAAAAATTATTGTTCAGAAAATACACCTATAAAAATTATTGAAAAGCTTGGGCAGTCGCCATAATTAAGCTCCTCACAGTTCACACCAATCCACCCGATCATGTTACTTTTGCTACCCTGGTCTTCACTTCCATCCTCACGCGCCTCACACCCCGCCTGCCAGTGCTAATTCACCGCCATGTGCACCGCCTGTCTCACTCTGAGCGTGGCTCTCGCCTCTTTTTTCCTGAAGTTGAATTTGTCTAGGCAATTTCTTCGTCGTCTTAGTGCGACTCGATACTAGGTTTCATTCATCAAATGATGTTGGTAGTATTTTTTATATCTTTTTTTTATCAGGAAAAAAAAAATTATAAATGAAATCTTCTAAAACAATCAAATCTAAACTGAACGGGACTGAAGGCATTTCCATTTCATTTCTTCTGAAGAGGAGGAATTAGCTAATAGTGTTGCCACATAAGTTTTGAAACCTCTTTAACCTTTTAACGTACAACAAGATTTCTTGAATTATTAGTCTTATGACATACTACATTAAATTTGAGAATACTTTTTCTTTGGATTAAATACTGTTTACTCCCTATACTTATAGGGTTTCATCGTTTCAGTCCCTGACCTTTGAATTTCACCTAAAAAGTCCCTGAACTCTCAATTTCCTCCCAATTGGTCCCTGCCGTCAAAATTTTCTGTTAAAGTTGCCAAAAATGTCTATTATACCCTCACTTACTTTTTTTTTTTTTAAATTTATTTTCTCTCTCTTTTATTTCTTTTTTTCATTTCACCTCTTGAAGGTCTGTGGATTGGAACCATCTTGATGAGGAGATGAACAGAAGGAGGCGAGAGAGCCGGAAGAAGAAAAGGTAAAAAGAAAAAAAAATAAAAAAATAAAAAAGAGGGAGGAAGAGAAATATATATATATATATTTAAGTAAATGAGGGTATAATAGACTTTTTAGGGGAAGATAGCAGAGTTTTTGACGGATGTTTGACGGCAGGGGCCAATTGAGAGGAAATTGGGAGTTCAGAGACTTTTTAGGTGAAATCCGAAGGTCAGGGACTGAAACGATGAAACCCTATAAGTATAGGGAGTAAGCAGTATTTAACTCTTTTTCTTTTCTTTTCTTTTTTTCCCTTGAAGCTACAAAGCATTTAAATTATCAAACAAGAGGCGAGAAAAAAGTAAACAAGGCTCTCATCTTCGAGCTAGCCATACACAATTCTCACACCCTGATGCATATTTAGCATCACTATGAGCAGTAGAGTTACAACATCCAGAAGAATTCACTGATCAAAAGCCATTACCAGCTATTTAATTAGCTGGTAAATGAGGACCAAGTGCCAATAAAGATAAACTAATTAATCAATCATTATGTTGATTGAAAAGCAAGGAATTAAGTTCAGCGTCATTATATTAAGCAGTACATAATATATAAATGACACAATACAACAACTATCAACAAACAGTAACCAAACAAACAACTCTCTATAGCATGGACCATTGCACTTACACACTCACATTAATCCCACAACTTCTGCTCTGCAGGCTCATATATGGTAGTATTATTGATCACAGATTCACAGAATGTTTCTCATCAACTTTTAGAAGAAGCTCCATCAATCAACTTGTTGCTGAAGTCCCACAGTCTTTTCGCCAACTTTTCATTTCTAGCATACGAGCTCGGCTTCATCTCGTTGCAGTCCACATAATATTTTCCGGTTACACCTTTCAGTTTTGGATGCAGTGCTACAAAGCATGTTGTGGCTGCTCCCTGGTTAAGATCATTTGACAGTTGATGCAAAATTATAGTTAATGCCTTCAACACTCTTGAAAAAGCGATAGATTATGTGGTGCTTAGGTAATTCGGTAGGGAATGATATGCATGTCATGAGAAAGAAATTATGTGTAAAAATGTAAGTAAAATAGTATTCGATGGAGATAATCACCTGAGGAACATTCTTCCAAATGCAAAAGGTGAGAAACCTCAAAGTTTCTGCATATAACAGAGTGAATCCAAATTAATCAGACAGTGTAAAAATTCTTCAACGATAAAAAATAGTTAGTGTAAAAATTCTTTTGTATTTTGGATTATGCATCTGAATGGAATATACTCATTAAAAAAGCAGAGTGCCTCATGAGAGGTGTCATTATTATTCCTGGGTGGACTGAGTTGACTGTGATGTTCACACCCTCTACCTGCAAGGCAAGGCAAGGCAATTATTTACAGATGAAGGTACTTTGATCATAAGCAACAAAAAGCACTGTCCATTTGAACATAAATAAATTAATTGCATCTTTCTTTCTTTTTTGGTAATAAATTATTTGCATCTTTCAAACATGTCTATTTATAGTACCGTTTAACATATAGAATGAAATCGCATCAAGAATATGCTGTCCTAATTGACAATCTGATAAGACACCGTCTCGATTAGAATGTCTTACAAAGAGTCATCATCAGTTCATTAATCCTTGACGTATGAGATATTATCACAGATTCTATTTGTGATTATACATGTCTGTTGATACTTAACCCACTTGAGGACAGCGCTTAAATTCAAATTGAATTCTCTCTACTGTGACCCCTTTCCGTACGTAATCATTTATATGTTCTTCAAATAATTCGTTATGGGGCACATGTCTATGGGACTGTAGTCACCTACTTAAGGACGCTGATTAATGAACTAGGAAAGTAACGAAACAGTATTTTTCTAACACAACTACCATTGACCAGTTTTTGTGGCTGACAATTGAGAACAATAAAACTATATTAACTCACAGGTCACAGCATAACATTCCCCATAACATTACTTTCAAATCGTGTTTTTTAGCAATTATTGAAGTTTTCTACAGAGTGCAAGAGGTACGGCAGAAACTATGAAGATGAAAGGAATGAAGGCAAAACAATTTACCTGCAACCTACGAGAGAGCTCATTAGCATGGAGTATGTTGGCTAGTTTGGATTGGCCATATGCTCTTTTGTCTGAGTAACTGAGGACACAGACATTGACTTGAAGAGTTACTATGAGCTAGATAAGCTGCCTAATTATAATGATGATAGCCATGATCGAAAGAGATGGATTAGTTATGTGTTAAATCACTAATTACGTACCCACTTCGTTCATTGATCCTATCAAATCGAATCCCATTGCCATAGGTGTGCACATGAGCAATTGATGACAGGTTCACAATTCTGCCTTCGATGCCAGTGGTTTTAGCCGTGTGCTTCATTTTCTCAAGGAGGAGGTTGGTCAAGAGAAAATGACCTGTAAATTAGGTGGCTGTCTTAATTGAAATGATACATCAACAATGAAAACTGATTCATTTTTCCATGTAGAAGATAAAAGTAGCACACTGCTGACAATAATTTTCACATATCTGAGCAAGACTGTAGTTGATTGAAATTATAAATCACTAGATAAAAGACAAAAGTACCAAATCACTAGACAAAAGACAAGAGTACCACATTGCTGACTTCTGTTTCTGAAGTGAGGCCGGTAGCGTCAGTGGGGTTTATGTACGTAGACAGACACGTAAACTGTAAATGTGATACAAATAATTTTGTCGAGAAAATTATAGTTACCAAGATGATTGGTTGCAAACTGCATCTCTATTCCATCTTCTGAAAGCCGGTGAGGGCAGAACATAACACCAGCATTGTTTCTGCAACGCAAATAAACCAATTTAACGAAAATGAAAGACATGAATTGCTGCACAAGGGGAAGAGAGAGAGATCATGATCACATTAGGAGGTTGAGAGGAAGATCGAGAGCAATGAAGCTGTCAACAAATGCTCTAACAGACTTGACTGAGCAGAGGTCAAGTATTAGAACATCCACTCGAGCTTTCTCATTCTCTTCGAGAATGATCTGTTTCGCTTTGTTTGCAGCCTCAATGTTTCTAGCAGCAATGATGACATGGGCTCTTCGGAGCGCCAAGATCTTTGCTGTCTCCAATCCAATCCCACTCGCCCCGCCTGCATTTCACATCCAAGATCAGCAATATATCTTTCAACATATTCGAACAAATTAATTTTCAATTCAAATAGCCCAATTTCATGTTCATCGAGTGGTATCCATTGTCTCTGTTCTAAGAAGTGATGGCCTCCCTGGACCACCATATCTCTTTAATTCTTAAGCTTCTACCAGGCGTTTATCTTTTAGTTTACTAGTTTCCCTTTTTCATTTGTATTTCCAGTTTATCTCCTTTCCAGTTTGTACTTTGTCTTGCCCCTGGGCTATGAAATTTCTCATTCGATCAAAAAAAAAAAAAAAAAAGAGTGGTATCTGTGTTTTCTTTTTACTAAAGTCCATGAAACATAAGACTTTGGATTTAAGGTTTGTGAAGACAAAAACTGAGCAACATTCACTATTGTTCTTTTTGGTTATCCTTTCCTGGAGAAGGAGAGACTTTGACACCGGTCAAAATGGATAAAAAAAGATAATGAGATCAAAATATTTTAACCTTAAACCCAATGACCAAAATATGAAAATTATGGAAATATCGATAATTCAAAAAAAAAAAATTACGAAGGAACTATCAAATATTGATGGAAATTTTAACAAAATTTTAGATAAAAGTTGTATGATAAGCTAAAAATATACTAAAAATAACATATCGGAAAGATGTTGAAATTAATATCGATGCTTATGAAAAACAAAAATTTCGAAGAAATATCGAGGATATATTTAATATTTTAGTCCTTGCCTAAACCCCACAAGCCCAATGCAAGCCAGGTGGTGGGTTATGGCCTCTTTTTGGCCTGAGTTGAGATTGCAAATTCTCATTCATGTCTAAACCAATAATAATCAAAGATATATATGTTGTAGGAATTACTCTATACCAACACTGTGTTAATAGATTGGTGGGTTCTGACAGACAATTTAACAAACAAGTAGAAGGCACAAAGACCGGAAAATATGAAATTGTCCAGAATATTAAAATTTTGATAGAGAATTATCATATTAAATACTGTTTGTAGCGTGTGTCTTGTACAATGAAATAATCTTACGAAATTTCAGAGCACTGCACATAAAATTTAACAAACAGGTAGAGGGCGCAAAAGAAAACACAAAGACCATTGTTCATAGAGAGGAAAATGAAAATGAAGCTACCAGTGACAATGGCAGTGAGGTTTTTTGCATCAATCCCTTCAGTGACTTGCTCAGCAGTTGAAGCTGATCCAAACCCACTTGCACCAGGCCTTCCTGTCACCAATGAGAAGAAACCCATTTCCTAAAATCACTGTAATAACCAATTAAGTTTTCCAGGCTGTGTCACCCCCAAGACAAAGTCAATGACCTATCCCAGATTACTCAGAGGAAACAGACTTAACAGAGCATTGAGAAGAGAGAAAGAGGGTGAGAGACAGAGATGAAGGATAGCACAGGAATGAGAATAAATATGAGTCCGGTGGGTTGAATGTAGGTAACAATTATGGGTTTCAATTCTGAACTATTACCCATATGGAGAGAATTAAATGCTCGCCGGTGAAAAGCTGTTAATAGCTTCAACAACCCATCAACTGTAAATCTTCTTTACTTACTGTTGGTGAATTGTTTGGGAACCTTTATAGTGCGAAGAAAGTCAATGTTATAAAGAAAAATGAGTCGAATTCAAAATGATAACGTGTAACAATTAAGGTTTTTATCATAGGTGGGGTCTGAATTTTTTCAGACCGGACAAAATGTTACTTGGACTTTCAAAGTGGGGAGTGTATTCCATGCACTGACAGTGCATAGGTACTTGCAATATGAATGGATGTAATTTTTTTTATATTAAAATATATAAAGAGGTGTGATTAAATGAGTGGCTGTTATTTTTTTTGAGATTAAAATAACTGACAGTGCACTTGCACTGTCGGTGCATACAATAAGTACTTGAACTTCCAAAACCACATCAATAAGGTGCTTCCGTCTATATTTCGTTATCCCTCCATTAAGTGTAGAGACAAATCAGAATTTTCACTCAAATTGACCACTAAAATGACTATATGGCCCCGTTTGGATGGCAGGAAATTATGGTATGGAATGAGAATTAATTTCATTTTTCATGTAGAGGTACCATTTGGTTGTAATTAGAGATTGGAAAGGAAATAAAAAATGAGATTTGACTGGAATATGAGGGAGTCAAATCTCATAAATTACGGTAAGGGGTGGTATTCTAATTCCATTTCCCACCATCAAAGACAAAATTACATAAATTATCTCTCTAAAAAGTTTATATGCTCTCACCAACATTCCTTATAAGTTAATGTCATATTTGTACTTAATTAGTAAAAGGGTGTTATTGAAAATTATAATTTTATATTTCATTTTTATGACTTAGCAAACACTACCATAGGAATGGAAAATAAATTTTATAATTTAATTTTCAGTAATGTTCCAAACACCCACATGAAAATACCAAAACCTATTCCATTCCATATCGGGTTGGAAAGGAAAATAAATCATTTTCCTATTTTGACATTCCTGATATATATATATATATATATATATATATATATATATATATATATATATATATATATCCATTATGACTTGTATCATCAAGGGTATTGTCAAGTGATCAAGGAATGGTAGCTGATGTGCATGGTTACTATCCCAAGTGGACGAGATATTAGATAAACCCAGGAAAACGACTAATATATGTGCTCTCTATAAATAGGTTATGGGTGTAATAACAAAATATGATGCACACAATATCAATCGCAAAATCACATATGCACAAGAACTAAACCAAATATGCAGCACACCAGAAGCTTTCCTAGTCGAATCAGGAGTAACCACCTGGATTCACACTTTCAATCCCAGCAGCCACAGCTTGTCCAAGAGCATTCATCGAGGTAGACATCTTCAAAGATCAGAAACGAGCAGCTGCACAATGGAAGAAAGTCTTCTATATATGCTTCAACACTTTATGCTTCAGAATGGGGCTGAGAATATATGCAATACGCAGTGTTGAACATAGGGACTTTCTCTTCCTTTTATATTGGCCAAAACCTTATCTCGGACTCATCCCATAAGGAGTCTTGGATCAACTTCATGTTTATCAAAAGAGACTGAAGCTTTATCACAAAACTTTATGTTAATCAAGTTATTAACAATGAGAGTCCTACTTCTATCAAGAGATATACATCTCGATAGATTACTGGAATTAAAATTACAATTACATATTTCTTGTTATTTATTTAGTTAAATTAATTGTTTCATTTACTTAATGCAATTGGATAATGTTAAGTCCACTTTATTCTAACAATGGGATATTCCAAGCTCCAACTGGTCCAGCTTGCAGTAGCTAGCTAGAACTCTCTCATATGCAGCATGTTCATTTTTTCATTTCGATCTGTTTCGTTTGTTTTTTCTGTGGTTGCCATCTACCCATCGCTATTAATGTGAATTTGTTGCATGGACCATTATTTCGATCTTCAATTGGAGAAAGGAAGTATACCAAAAGGAGTTAGCAAGCAATATTAGGTGGCGGCTCCAGGCTGTTAATTCTCTGCTGAATTTTCAAGAAGATTCAGGAAATGCAGCTTTAAATTATTACAAAGAAACTCATCACGTTCAACTAATTTAGACAAACTTTTTGACTCAAATTAGATTTGTCATAAATCTTGTCATTTTTTGGAAATTTCATATCCATTTGTTTTTTGGGGGCAAGCTATCTCCAGTGATTTAATATTGATGATGATATTTTTATAAGGACTAAATATTGTTTAGTCCTTGAGGTTTTGACCATAAAACACTTCAGTCTCTGACCTTTTAATTTCACACGTTTAGTCAATGTACTTCAAAATTTCGGACCAATAGGTCTTTGCCGTCTAAAACCTCCGTTAAGTCGTGGCGAAATGTCTATTATGCCCTCAGTTCTTTTTTAAAAATTAATTAATTATTTTATTTTTTTGGAAAAGGAATTTTTTTTCCCTTTCTTACTTTCTATTTGTTTCTTCATGTATTCGATTCCTCCTTCCTCGGGTCCCTCTCTCTCTGAATAAAGAAAAAAAAGAATAAAAAAAAGAAAAAAGAATAAATAAAAAAAAGAGAAAGGGATAAATTTATTTTTAAAAAAAGAACTGAGGGCATAATAGACATTTCGCCGCGACTTAACGGAGGTTTTAGACAGCAAGGACCTATTGGTCTGAAATTTTGAAGTACAGGGACTAAACGTGTGAAATTAAAAGGTCAGGGACTGAAGTGTTTTATGGTCAAAAGCTCAAGGACTAAACAGTATTTAGTCCTTTTTATAATATCAATTAATCCTTTTCAATACCCAAGTTTCAATCCTTTAAAAATCGTGGCTGATATGTTTAGGGTTGTCACAGACGTCGTCGTTCGACTTGTGTTCTTGGCATTAGTTGCTCACTTGCTCATTGATCTCCTGGATACGAATGATCGAGTCCACGTACAGTCCAGCTCTCACATCCAATTGTCGACAACGGCAGCCATGTCCAGCTGCTCTGTTACCGGCCAGCGATCGAAGGGAAGAGACTACTTACCAGCTGCTGGGTTGCGATATAAATCTATCATCTTCTCCAGTAGCTATTATGGTTGATAAAGATGTCATCTTTTAATAATAGTATAGATACTATTACTCCGGTACATCTCTTTAATGGAGACTAACAAACTTAGGGCTAGTTTGGGATTGCTGTGACTTTTAAAAAAAACTGCTGCTGCTGTGTTGTGAGAATAATCAGCTGTGAATTAAAACAGTTTCGTGTTTGGTAAATAATATTTTTAAAAGTGCTGTTAATATATAAAACAACTGCAGAATATGTTTTTATCTACAGCAGCTTCTAAAAGCAACCTCCAGGCTGCTTCTAAAATCTGCTGCCAGTGACCTATAACTTTCAATTAAAGCTACTTTTTATTTATTTACCAAACATAATAAAATCTAAAATTTTGAACAAAAGCTGATTTTTTAAAAAGCGAAGCAATCCCAAACGGGGCCTTAATCCGTCACATCAATAAGTTTAATCTATTCATTAAACTTCTGTCTGTTTGTTTGACTTTGGTGATCGTGAATATAAGCTATCTTAATCGAAACAAGCCCTTGCGAACTAACGATCGAGGCATCGAGCCCTACTTATTATTGTGGTCATTAATTTTCTGGGGACTCCATAAGCAGTGGGGACTCATCCTGACCTTTCTGAATTTCTAGACCGATCGACCCGAATACATCCTTGTATGCTATCTACCAAACTGAGTGAAGAGAGATATACATCATAACTATACTGGATTTTTACAGAACCGATTTTTGCGTATGAATATGTACGATGACTACTGGTTCTGATCACTATATTACATATGAGTCGAAAATAATACAAGTTTAATTTGAGGCAATTCTATCTAGAGCAAACTATTGATCCACTTGTTTATCGCTTCTATGTACCTAAAATGGTTTGCAATAACTGACCCATACTATTTCTAGATTGCTACATGCATGCAGGCCTAGAGTGTTGACTCTATTGAGCCTTCTTTTTTTTTCTTTTTTTTGATACAAACACTATTGAGTCTTCACTGTCTGTGTCCATAACAAATTAAAGCACAAGCATGATCAGTATTTATTGAATCCACAATATTATTAATATTGTTTCTGTCAATTTCTCCATTTATGGATGATCAGTGCTATAAATGTAATGCTCTAAATGAGCACTGCTGTAGTGCAGTTCGACTGGGGCTAGCTCTCTGATTTATACAAGTTACTAGAGATTTCAGATCTAGCTATATATTCCATGTTCCGAGTTCTCTATTTCGAAATTTGATTGCTGATTTGTAGATCTGATGGAGGTGAGATTTTTCAGTGAGACCGTACGTCAAACCACCCCTGCAATCTGAGGTGGTTTGATCCCCAGATATTTGCTTCTGAACCTTGGCTTATATAATAGTTTATTTGTTGTTATGGTCCGAAGGAGCACCCGTAGGATGCTCAACTCAAGGCTCCATCGATCAGTCCATCCCATTCGTTCTCCAGAGTCTTGACCTCCATGTATATTAGTCAAGCGAGACATTAGGCTTCATGTTAATTTGTCTTTTAACATTCAACTTTTCAAGTAAAAAAAAAAAGGGCAAACTACTGTTTAGTCCCTGAAGTATGACTTCGTCCTCGTTTCAGTCCCTGCCTTTATGATTTAATCTCAAAAGCCCCTGAACAGCTGAACTCACAATTTTCAGTCCAACCGGTCCATCTCCTCCATTTCCTCCGGTTGCTCGATGACGTGTCAGTCATTCCTTGCCAGCTCAGCGCCACGTAAGCTACTAATTGTGTAAAGTGACAATAATGCCCCTGCTTCAGTTTCTTCCAAAATTTCCTCCAAAATGGCCCATTTGGGGGTGTAGAGAGGGGAGAAAGCTCTGTGGAGATGATCATGGAGGCTTTTGAGGTGAGAAATGGGGGTCGAAGTGTGGGAGACTGGGAGTGAAAGGGTTGGAGTGGGTGTTGGTACGAAGTGGGTGTAGAAATTTTCTCTGGGCACCCACAACTTCTGCCTCCTTCACCGGCCGTCACTACAAGACCCCTCATCCTGCGATGACACGGCGACACACCTGGCTCGTCGTCGACAGCACACGGCTCGAACAACTTGGCCGCCCTGACGGCATAGTCCAGTGCCTTGTTCAGGCCTTCGCCAGAGGCGATGGTGTCCCGGGCCAGCTTTATCAGAAGCATGCCACCCTTCCGGGTTATCGAGGGAGGCGTCGGCGAGAATCAGGTTCAGACTCTCCAGCTGAGGCGATATGGACTTGAACCGGTTGGCGATGGCCGGGATCTGGAGGAGGTTTGGAGATGGAGGTCTAAGCCGCCGTTGCCGACGTCCGTCTCCAATGATGCCTCGTCTGAATATCACTCATGTACTTGGACAGAACCTCCACCCCCAACTTTCTTGAACTCACCGTCGAGCTCTAAGCCCCGAAACTCAACGACCCGATATTGATCTTCGTGCCAGAACTGACATCGCTGCACTTTGATCTTGACCCAAGAGCATCAGAGAAACTATCGAAACTTCGTCGAGTTGAGTTCTGATACAGACAACTTCTGGCAATAGTCGATACGGTCTTTGATTCTCTCGATTTCGAGATGGACTGCTAGAGAGTCGAAGTTCTTCATGGAAGGAGTTGTTGAAGATGGCAATAGTTTTCCTCGGATAGAGGTTGAATCGTCGAGATAAGTTTTAGGTTTTCAGGTATCGGATATTGGCGAACTGGGTTTTCTCCGAGCCAGTGAGAGAGGGTGGTTTGGAGATGAAAGTGTGGAGATTTTCGGGGTGGTGGGGATGGGAAGTGGGCGCTTACTTCTCGGGATTTCGGTCTTCTAGGTTTGTGAGACTGATCCATGGGAAAGAAGAGAGAGCAAGGGTTGTTTGTGTGTTTGGTTGATTAGTTTTATTGAATTCGTAGTTATATGTTGCCTTTGGTCTTGTGATTGTGATTTGATTCGAGTTTGTAGTCAATTTGATTTAAGTTCCTTTACCAATTACCATGGCTTCTATTATGTTTGGGGCTGAAATGAGATGGACCTATACACCTTCATGCTGAGTTGCAGACAAAGGGAGAAAGAAGATAAGAAAGAAGACAGAGGAGATTTTGGAAGAAACTGAGGCATGGGGCATTATCGTCACTTTACACAATCTGTAGCTTACGTGGCGCTGAGCTAGCAACCGGAGGAAATGGATCGGTTGGACTGAAAATTGTGAGTTCAGGGACTTTTGAGATTAAATCAGAAAGGCAGGGACTGAAACGAGGAAGAAGTCATACTTCAGGGACTAAACAGTAGTTTGCCAAAAAAAAAAAAGGATTAATTTCAGTTTAGTACCCTATGGTTTGGGGGTAACATCATGTCAGTCCCTGCTCTTTCAATTTGATCAGCAACACCCCTGTGCTTTCAATTTTAATCAGTCGTGCCCAAATTTTACTGTTCCGTCCAATTTGAACGTTAACTTTGACTGTGGGGCCCACTTTGGAGGCTAAAAATGTCATTTCATATACATTTTCTTCTTTTCTCCTCCTCATCTCTCTCAGCTCGATGGTTTCGCTTTCTCTCTCTCTCTCCTCCCTCTCTCTCTGGGCCGCATGACCCTCTCTATCTCTCTCTCACCCACACACTGCCACCGCCGGAAATCATGGCGTCCGGCCAGTGGCGGAGCCAGAAAATGATCTCAACTGGGGCACTTAAAAGTTAAAAAAAAAAAATTAAACTTAAACTTAAAATATATCAAGATTGTAATAAAAATAAGGGCTAAAGTCTGTTTAGTCCCTGTACTATGCCTCTCTCATCGTTTCAGTCCCTGACATTCCAATTTAATCTGAAAAGTCCCTGATGTCTCAATTTCAGTCTAATAGGTCCTTTCCGCGAAAAATTAGAAATTGACATTGGGTGAAATGTCCAATATACCCCTCAGTTATTTTTTTTTATTTTTTTTTTCCTTTTTAATTTATTTTTTTCCTTTTTTTCTTTTTCCTTTTTAATTTTTTTTTTTTTTTCCTTTTCAATTTCATTTTTCCTTTTTTTATTTTTATTTTTTTCCTTTTTCCATTTTAATTTATTTTTTTTCTTTTTTCATTTTTCCTTTTTAATTTCTTTTTTTTTCCTTTTTAATTTCTTTTTTTCCTTTTTAATTTCTTTTTTTCCATTTTTCTTTTTTCTTTTTCATTTCTTTTTTGCTTTTTTAATTTCTTTTTTGCTATTTCTTCTTTTTTTCTTGTTCCTTTTTAATTTTTTTTCCTTTTTAAGTTCTTTTTTCTTTTTCGTTTTGCCTACTTTCTACTTCCTCAACCCACCAGTCCCATTCCGATCAAACTCCACAACCCATCTGTTTCCCAATCAGCTCGGAAATTCATCGCTAAACCACTCCCCTCTTGTTTTCACAGTCTACTTCTCTCTCTCCCACTCAAATCCCACTTTCTCTCTCCACATCAAGCCTCAATTTGGAAACTTTTCACTGAAAATTACCATTTTTTAACTTTTCACTGAAAACTACCATTTTTTCAAACTCTGAGGTTTTTGGGTCTTGCTCAAAATGGTGATTTGGATTTTGGGTTTGGTTGAAATGGTGGTTTTTGATGGCCAAGTTGACAAAAACCAGAAGTGAAGAAGAAGAATAGTGATGGAAAAGAAAAATGGCCGCTGGCGTGGAGAACAAGAATTGGGGTTTCGGGTCGATCTGGATTGGTTCGCCGACGTGGCGCTACTGATGCAGCAGAATACGATGGTCATTAAAAAGGAAAAAGAAAAAAGAAAAAAAAAGGAAAAAAGAAAAAAGAAATTAAAAAGAAAAAAGAAATTCAAAAGGAAAAAGAAAAAAAAATGAAAATGGAAAAAGGAAAAAAAGAAAAATAAAAGGAAAAAGAAAAAAAAATTAAAAAGGAAAAAGAAAAAAGAAACAAGAAAAAAAAGAAATTAAAAAGGAAAAAGAAAAAAGAAAAAAAAAGAAATTAAAATGGAAAAAGGAAAAAAATAAAAATAAAAAAAGGAAAAAAAAAAGAAAAAAAAAGAAATTAAAAAGGAAAAAAAGAAAAAAGAAATAACTGAGGGGTATATTGGACATTTCACTTAAGGCCAATTCCTAATTTCCCGCGGAAATTGAGACCTCAGGGACTTTTCAGATTAAATTGGAATGTCAGGGACTGAAACGATGAGAGAGGCATAGTACAGGGACTAAACAGACTTTAGCCCTAAAAATAATAATTAGAATAAGGTAGGGGAACGATCAATATCTAGTTTTGTACTAAAAAAGATCAATATTTTTTTTTAATTACATATTTTATTAATAAAACTTATAGTTCTTAGATTTTAGACAATTTTTCATAGGGAAAAATTCACCAACAGTGTCTGGACACTTAGGGGACTTTCAGAATGATACCTGAACTTACAAAGTTATCAATGTGATACCTGGACTCATTTTTTCGTATCAATGTGATACCTACGGCCAATTTCTTTAACGGCTCCGTGACGGAAATTGGCCGTAGGTATCACATTGATACGAAAAAATGAGTCCAGGTATCACATTGATAACTTTGTAAGTTCAGATATCATTCTGAAAGTCCCTAAGTGTCCAGACACTGTTGGTGAATTTTTCCCAATTTTACACGTGCGATGCACGTGAGTCACTTAATGAAGACAAAATGACCGATTTACCCTCAAATTCTTTCTTTCTTTTCTTTTCTTTTTTCTTCTTCTTTTCTGGTTTCTTCTTCCCCTGATTTGAATCATCAAGATTCAAATCATCTTGCTCGTCCGATTCCCACCGCCGATCGCTGATCAAACACCGCCGCTGCGTCTCAATCCACCTTCATGCACCACAGATGTTTCTGGTTCCTCCAACTTCAAATCCTATAGCAAATTGAAATTGTGCATTGAGGCTTCACCGCTCACTCCGAGTTCATCCCCCCTGCCGCCGCCAATGACTTGACCACCACCACTCTCGTTCTCTCCTCCGACCCCCTTTTATACACCATTGATCAGAAACTCAGACTCCGCCAGCCTTCCACTCTCAAATCACAGCTCCAATCCCACCCCTCCATCCTCTCCTTCGTTCCCGACATGCAACACCACCTCCACACCATCCTCACCTGCAACTTCATCGGTTTAGCCGAAAACTTCGGCCTCTAGCCCAACTTCGATCAGAGGCAATTTTAGGCAGACAAAGATTAACAACTTCGGCCTCCACACCATCCTCACCTGCAGAAAATTCGAGCTGTTCTTATTCACCAGCTTCGCCACTCCGCTGCTACCCACCATTGTGCCTCGCCGATTAGTAGACAAAGAACTCGGAGCCTCCACCATCGAGAAATTGAGGCTCACGTTCTGCGTGTCCTGCGCGGCGGATATCGGCCTCGTCGGAGAAAATGTTGTATGAACATAAATTTAGTTTGGGTTCCACGGTGGCAACTAGTCAAGCTCGTTGATTGCGGCCTTGGCTTTCTTGATTAGCCAATCGACGACCTTGCTAGGCTGGTCGTATCCAAGCCGGTCCTGCATATCGTAGAATTGAATGGCGGTGTGGGCGACGAGCCGGATGCTGCGGTCCCTGGGGCCTTTGGTGGTGCAAACCTTTCTGTGGCTGTCCTTCCGGTCGGTGACCCTTAGAATGTGGCATTGAGCCTCCACGATTTTGCTAGCGGTGGAGGAAGAAGCAGTCCTTATCCCCAAACCCAATCGAGAAGCAGCGGAGGACGACGTTGTTGTGCGGTGGTGGAGGTTGTTGTGGTCAAGTCATTGGCGACGGCGCGGGGATGAACTCGGAGTGAGTGGTGAAGCCTCAATGCACAATTTCAATTTGCTATAGGATTTGAAGTTGGGGGAACTAGAAACATCTGTGGTGCATGAAGGTGGATTGAGACGTAGCGGCGGTGTTTGATCGGCGATCGGCGGTAGGAATCGGACGAGCAAGATGATTTGAATCTTGATGATTCAAATCAGGGGAAGAAGAAACCAGAAAAGAAGAAGAAGAAAGAAAGAAGAATAAAGAAAAAAAGAAAAGAAAAGAAAGAAAGAATTTGAGGGTAAATCGGTCATTTTGTCTTCATTAAGTGACTCACGTGCATCGCACGTGTAAAATTGGGAAAAATTCACCAACGGTGTCTGGACACTTAGGGACTTTCAGAATGATACCTGAACTTACAAAGTTATCAATGTGATACCTGGACTCATTTTTTCGTATCAATGTGATACCTACGGCCAATTTCCGTCACGGAGCCGTTACGGAAATTGGTCATAGGTACGATGTTGATACGAAAAAATGAGTCCAGGTATCACATTGATAACTTTGTAAGTTCAGGTATCATTCTGAAAGTCCCCTAAGTGTCCAGACACCGTTGGTGAATTTTTCCCTTTTTCATAATGGAAATATAATTTATATTTGAACTTTGAAACTATATGAAATAATACTATTAAAGTTTTTTTCCTGAGAAGAAATACTAGGATTAATGTTAGAAAAAAGAAAGAAATAAAAAAAATTAGCACATTGCTGCTACCAGCAATCGAAATGGGGACCAGATTAACATATGTATGTGCCTCAACCACTACGGCAAAGGCAGCACTCAATTCAATTGTTGAACCAGATTGTATATATACTTCAAAGCTCACTGGGGCACGGGACCCACCATGCCCCAACATGGCTCCGCCTCTACATCCGGCCACCAATTCTTAACATCGCCACTACTACTCGAACCACAGCACAAACCCAACCCAAACCCAAAGAGAATCGATCATTGGCACGAGCCCAGCCACCGTACACTACTCACCATCTCTCCCTATCCTCAAGTCTCGCCGCCTCTCCGCCCAAACCTCAACCCTCAGATTCACTCCCACACGTGTCTCCTCAAGCTTTCCTACAACAGCAAGTTTCTGATGCAGAGCGACCTGGACAAGCTCGCCACTAAGTTCTATTTCCACGCCGGAAGCTTCTCAGAGATCTACAAATCAAGCTTCCTATCTGTTTCTTTAAAATTTTCTGGGTATAAAAATCAAAGCTTTTGAAGAATTCTGTCACGTTTTTGTCTGGGTCTACTGAAATATTGGATTATGAATTCTGGGTTTTGATTGGTTTTGGTCTGGGGTGTTATATTTTTTCGAAGGGGGAGAATTGGGTTTTGAAAGTTTGCTCTTTGGAATTTCTCCCTTATTTATATCGAAGAATCACTTCGATTTTCAATCCAATTGTGATAGTTTGGCTTCTGGGTTTCAATTTATATATGTTTCGTATTTAATTGGTACCTAATTTGCAACTGTGATATATACGTTTTTGTGACTTTAGGAGGAAGGAGCCATTTTCGTCAAAATGAAGTGTGTGAACAATGAATTCGGTGTTGGTATTGTGACGGGGACGACCAGTCGTTGTGTTCTTTGTTGAGAAAGCAAAGGCAGTAGCTCAAAGAGCAATCTTGAATTTGTTTGTCTGAGGTAAGCTGGAGATTGTGGTTATTGTTTGAACTTTGGTTGTTTCGTCCAGATATAGTTTTGAATGGTGAACTTGATGTGCCATGTTCTTCTGTAAGTTTAGTTGAATGGGTGTAAGTTTAGTTGAATGGGTTACTGTTAGATTTGCTCTTTGTGTTTATGTTTTGATCTGCAAAATCGATAGAGGTTATGGTGGAGGATTTATGGTGCAAATTGAGAGTGGGTTGTCGGGTTTGGAGAGGAAGGAAGTGGAGGAAGACGACGAGCCTTAGAGGGAGATGAGCTTGCTGGGTTATTCAGAGTTAACCTTCAGAGCTTAGAGAGAGAGAGAGGGTCGTGCAGCCTAGAGAGAGAGGGAGGAGAGAAAGGGAAACCATTGAGCTGAGAGAGAGGAGGAGAAAAGAAGAAAATGTATATGAAATGACATTTTTAGCCCCCAAAGTGGGCCCCACAGTCAAAGTTAACGTTCAAATTGGACGGAACAGTAAAATTTGGGCACGGCTGATTGAAATTGAAAGCACAGGGGTGTTGTTGATCAAATTGAAAGAGCAGGGACTGACATGATGTTACCCCCAAACCACAGGGTACTAAACTGAAATTAATAAATAAATAAAAAGTAAATTTTAATGACTATATTTATCTATAATATTATTAAGAGAAGACGTTTTATTAGCCAAAATCTAAAATTTTGACAGAATTGACTTTAGAAGATTAATAAACTTTGAGAATTAATTAAATCACAAGGATAATTAAGACATTTACAAATTAATCTCTTAGCGATTTCTGACCTAGCCGTCTCTGCTAGGGTTTCTCGGTGTATTCCTACATCGACAAAATCTCAAAAATCTCATCTTTCTCGATCATTTTTCACTCTCCATCCTATGGCAGATGTGATGGAAGGACTTGCTACGGCGTTGACGTGCTCGGATTCAACCCTGGTTTTGTTGGGGGCGGCAGGGGCTGCTGCTTTTCAGGATGGTAATTGGTATATGGTAGGGCGGTTGTTGGCACCAAAAGCAACGTTGCCGGGATTCAAAGGCACCATATCCACCATCCGGCATATCAGGGCAGGGCTCACTATTCAGGATGCAGGAGATCGCTTTGTCTTCCAATTCGAGAGTGAGGCTATACGCAATCGAATTTTTCATAGGGGACCCTGGTTCTATCGATACACCATGTTGGTGGTGGGAGAGTATGACGGCCTCAGTCCGGTGGAGGAGGTGCCTCTGAACATGATGGAAACCTGGGTTGCAGTTAAGGGACTACCTTTTGCTCTGAGAAACAAGACGGCGTTGTCCATGGTGGGATCGCACTCGGAAGGGTGCTCCGGTTGGATCCGAACACTTTAAAAAGAAAAGAAGAAGAACAGAGAATCAAGATATCCTTCGATGTCCGTCGCTGGATTCGTGTCTGGAAGGTCTTTGAATTCTCTCTAGTTGTGAAACCCGAGCTCACTTTTATCTATGAGAAGGTCAAGGGCTTTTGTCGTGACTGCAGGTTATTTGTTCATGATGCCCTAGGTTGTGATAAGCTGCTGATTAAGGAGAAGGAGGAAATTCAGGCTAAGCCACTGATGGCGGCGCTGGCTGGCTTGTCCTTGACGTCAGGGGTAGATGTTAGCCCTAATCCCTTGGATGTTTCTGGTATAGGGTTGGGGATGAAGACTGTGGTTGATCGGAATTGTAACGCTCTGGTTACACTTGAGCAGGCTTCGGGTTTCTCTGATAATACTGCTGGTAGTCATGTCCTGGAGTCAACTCAAGGGGTGTTGAGCTCCAAGATGTTTGGAACTCCCATATTGCTGGACAAGGTTTTGAAAACTGCTGTTCCACTTCCCATCATCCCGACTGAGGTTTACTCGAAGTCGTTGGATATGTTTCCTGCCTCGGTAGGGACTGGAAATGAGGCTGCTAGGGTGGAGTTCTCTTCCCTTCAAGTGGTGTCAGTTGGAAGGAAAAGAAAAACTGCGATTAGTTTGGATCGCTTTGGTAAGAAGTATTTGACTTTTCCTGACTCTACGCTTGAAGTGGAGGAGAATGTTTCGTTGGTCCTACAGCACAAAAATGGCAAGTTGATGGTTTCGCCAAAGAAGAAGAAGATTGGGCGTCCCAAGGGCAGTAAAAACAGAATTAAGAATGCAGATGAGCAAGAAGTGAAAAAGCTTCGAAGGTATAAGCGTCGTGGAAAATCCTTGATGAATGGTTCAGACCTGCAATCATCTGATGCTACAACTGGTAGTAAGCTTGATGCTATGCAGATGGAAGAGGGTGAGGCTATTCAGAGGGTGAGGCTTTCTGATCTAGAGGGCCAAGTGGAAGGTGATGCATCACCTTCTATAGCTAGTTTAGTTTAATTTCTTTTTGAGTCGCAAAAACCAGTGCCTTAGTTGAATCTATTTTATGTATGCTTCGAGGTTTTCTTGGTTTTTGTTAGAATAATGGTGCGTGGACTTCCTAAAAGGTGGGTGTACTGGGGACTTTTCGGGATTTTATTCTTCTAGAATAGAGTTTAGGGAGGTTCTGAGGAACGATTCTTTCTGTCGACCCCAAAGGAGTGTTTCATTTTTGTATTGCTTGCTGAATTTAATGAAATGGCTGACCTATTTTGATAAAAAAAAAAAAAAACATTTACAAAATGTATTTTTATTAAAAAAACATTTTAAAAGTACCCACAACCTACTTGTCTCTTTTTTTTTTCTCTGCAATAACCAACTCTTTTCTTTTTTATTTTCTGAAAATAATAATAATAATAACTTGCATGTGTGGAGAAACGCTAGTTTACAAAGAAAAAAAAAGGGGCAAATCAAATTTGTTTAGTAACTAACTGTAAGTCTCATCTATACTATTATTAAGATAAGAGTTTTGTGTTAGCCAAAATCAAAATTTTTGACAGATTTAACCCTGAAATATTAAAAACCTTTGAGAATAAATTAAATCACTAGGGTAAATATGATAATTATAAAATAGATTTTTATTAAGAAAATTAAAAAGAAATGATCCCACAGCCCCCCACTTTTCTCTGCCACTACAACTGTTTTATTTATGGGTTAAATACTATTTATTCCTCGTACTTTTGCTCTAAAAACACTTCAATCCCTCGCTTTTTAATTTCACACGTTTACTCCCTGTACTCTCAAATTTTGAACCAATAGGTCCATCCGTCTAATTTTGACGTTAAATCAAGGGTAAAAATGTCTTTTTCCTTTCTTCTCTCTCTCTATAAACAAATTCCCAATTTTTTTTTTTTTTTTTTTTTTTTGGGTCTGATCCCACTCCAAGTGCTCCAACCTCCTCTCCCTCCACAGCATCACCCAAGCCGGCGTCTCGCCCAACATCGTCACCCACAACCTCATCTTCCAGACCTATCTGGACTACCGGAAACCGGATACTGTTATGGAGCATTACAAGCAACTCATCAATGACGCGCCGTTTAATCCTTCTCCGACGACGTACCAGATTTTTTTCAAAGGGTTGGTGGACAATTGCAAGGTGGAGAGGGCGGTAGAGCTGAAAGAGGAGATGGTTGATGTGAAGGGTTTCGAGCCGGACCCGGTTGTCTTCGTCGTCGTCCCGCTCTCCTTGTTGTGAGATTCAGAGGGTTTCGCCGAACCGCATCTGCACCTTCATTCTCCACCGGAATGGGAAATCGCTCTCTTCTCTACTCGATTCTTGCTTGACAGCAGAGCTTCAAGGCCAACAACATGTATGCCAATCTTTCCCATTCCAAGCCCAACCCCAAGTGAGTCCAATCTGCATGTGTGTTCGATTTGAGTGGTCAAATTTTGATTTTGGTTAGAAGTTAGGTGTTTTGATCAATTTTTGTTCATTGATTTTGGAAGTGTGATTTGAAGTTTTTCTGATGGCCTATGTCAAAGAGAGTACAGGAAGTAGAGATTGAGAAGAGTATGGACTAAGGTTTTGCAGGTCTCCATTGGAGAAGAGGGAGATTTTCATTTCGGATATGGTTTTGGGCGGCAGAGCAGTGACGTTGGTGATGGTGGTGGGGATTGAGGCATGGAGTTGTTTGGCCTTGGATTGGGATTTTATGGTACTTGGTTTTTGCAGGGTTTGGATGGAGCTCATGGATTGTTGATGATTGGGGCATGGAGCTCCATCTCCTCTTGGGTTTCTGTCAATGGGAGAGAGAAGCATTTGACAATGAGTTTTTGTTTATTTGAAGGAGGAGGGGAAGGTTGCTGAGGAGATTGACGGAGGTGTTGTGTTGATCGCTGAGGTTTATGCAGGGGAGAGGGAAGAAGAGATAAACCAAAAAAAGAAAAAAAGAAAAAAACAAAGAGAAAAGAATAAAATTTAAATACAAAAAAATGTGAGGGTATAATGGACATTTTCCTGCAGAATGACTGCCACATCAGCAAGTTAACAGAGAGTTTGGACGGAGACTAACGGAATGGACCTATTGGTCCAAAATTTGAGAGTACAAGGAGTAAACGTGTGAAATTAAAAAGCGAGGGACTGAAGGGTTTTTCGAGCAAAAGTACGAGGAGTAAACAGTATTTAACCTTTTATTTATTTACTTAGTTAAAAAAAAAAAAAACTATTATACATGCAGCATGTATGAAAAATGCTAATTTTTATAAGTTGGAGGTTTTGAGTTCAACTCATAAACTAGTTATTGTATATTCTTAGTTGTTATTTATTAAAAAAAAACAACTAATCATATTAAATAAACAAATGAGTATTGAAGTGAAGTCTTCAAGTGTAATCATATGTAGCATTACTCGGCAGAAATTCAAGTTGGCTACGATTAGAAACATCATAAATGAAAATGTTTAGAATGTTTAAGGAAAACTGAATTGGGGGATAATTGAGTCGTACTTTTATTGATAATAGGGATCTCTTTATATACGAGGATTACAAGACATAGAATCAGAGTCGTACAATTAATCGGATATCTATGAATATCTTTAATTCAAAACTCTATTACAACTAGGTTAAGTAACCTAGAGTTTGGGCCAGACACATATTCTGGATTTACTTGAACACTCCCACTTGTGTCACCCAAACGTGGTGCTCCTCTCGTTGCCTCATTAAAAACCTTGCCGAGTAACAAAAACCCAGTGGGACAAAAATAACCTCGATTGAAGGGGAAAAAGAGCACAACACACCCTTCACGTTTCGAGACCATACATGCATGTAGACATCTCCCCCTGATGTCTGCATCTCCCCTGATGACAATGGTCATGGGACTTCGGATAACTTCCGCAAACGATGCTACCAACATGTTTCTCGAAAGTGGAATTTAGGCAATGACTTAGTGAGCAAGTTTGCCATACTGTCCTCAGATCGAACCTAGTTCACTTTGATCTTGAGGAGAGTCTGTTTGTTGCTGATTATGCTTGGTGTTGGCACTTTTGATGTAGTATTGCTTCATTTGTTCAAAACAAGCAGCATTATCCTAAATGCTTATAGGCTCATCTGTGGTAGACTTCAAACCATAATTGTTCGAACATGCATAATTATGGATCCAATCCATATACATTCACAAACCACATCGTGAAGAGCAATAATCTCTGCATTGTTCGAAGATATAGTAACTATGGTCTGTTCTGTAGACCTCCAAGATATCGCGGTCTTACCCATGGTCAACACTTAAATAGTTTGGGAATGCCCTTTGTATGGGTAAGAGAGATACCCAACATCAGCAAAACCTTCAAAAACACATGTTGTTTTGGGATGAGGATAAAGGACGCAGACCAGTGTTAGCGGTGTTCCTGGTGTGTGATGGGTTTGAATACATCGTCTCTCTGTAGGGATAGAACAAGCCCATATCAATCGTACATTTCAAGTACCGAAAGATATCTTTTACACAAATCCAATGGCGTCACGTTGGCGCAGAGCTATAACTAGCTAACAAGTTCACAACATATGAGATGTCCGGTCTTGTGCATTGAGCTAAGTACAATAATGCGCCTATTGTACTTAAGTAGGACACTTTTGCCTCTAGCACATCTTCGTCATCATCCTTCGGACGAAGAGGATCATTTTCAGGATAAAAACTACGGACGATCATGGGGGTGCTTGAAGGCTTGACCTTATCAAAATGCCTAAGCATCTATCAACACGATGCTCAAGTTCCAAACCGAGACATAATCGTGTTCTCCCAAAATCCTTCATCTCAAACTCGGATTTCAAGTGTTCAGTGGTTTCTCTTAACTCTTTAAGGGCTTCCAATAAAGATCATGGGTATATGAACCATGATAGAATCCGAAACTTGTTATGGAAACGCGTGGGTATATCCCTTCCCAATTAAGTAGTCACTTTAGTAAGCGTTTCAACCTTATTGTAAACGCACTCTGTGGTCTAGAGTCACTTGACTTGGGTAAATGAAGTTCACTATGAACCTTCATGTATATTCTGTATCTAGATCCCCATAGAGATTCATAGTGACCATATTTGTAAGCTGCATGTTCAGTTATTCGGAAACTACCAAACTGATAGGTTAGTAGAGTGCAATGACATCCATTACGAGAGAATATGTCTCATCGTAGTCGATTCCAGGGCGTTTTGTGAGAAGCCTTGCGCCATAAGGCGAGATTACTATCTCTTTTTCTCATCACGCTTTCTAACGAAGACCCATTAGTCAACAGGTTTTATGTCAGGAAGTGTTGACATCACTGGCTCAAAAACCTTCCTCTTCGTTAGAGAATCCAACTTGGATCACATCTTTTCATTTAGGCCAAATTTCTCTACATTGGCATTCATTCATCAACGGAGCGTGGTTCGATATCAACGGACTCAACAAACTCATGCGCAACAAAATGCGCGACTACATCATCAATTATGATGGAGTTTCCATCTCACATCTTATGTACACTAGTGTAATTTTTATAGATCTCTATATTCTCAGGAATAGGTTCTGACGTTGAGGCGTCCTCCAACGGTAACCTTAATCCATAAGATTCTCATGAGACGGATTTTGAGTCTTGATGATCAAAGGATTGGAATGTGCCAAAGTATCCTTTGAACTCACGGGTCTCCCACGCATCCTAGTTGGGGTCATGGCCTATATCGCCAGAGTGTCACTCTCTTTGGCGTTGGCGTCATGCCTACCTCCATGTAGGGTGGTGCTACGTCCCTTCGTAGGGACGTCCTTCCTTACAGGCATATTTGCAGCAGATGTGTGATCTCGTCACTTTAACAGGGATCGAGATGAGACATAGTGGGGACAGGCCACGACAATTTCTGTCGTTCCTGCTAAACATCCATGTTCTTATCTCCCCCTAACAACGGGAAGACTGTCTCATGTAAGTGGCAACCCGCAAATCTAGCGGTAAGGAGATCGCCTTGCAAGGGCATTAAGTGGCGGACGATTGTTGGAGTCTCAAATCCAACTGAGTTACCCATTCGTCTGTAAGGACCTACCATAGTGCGCTATGGCGGCGCAATTGGCACATAAATAGCTCACTGAAATATGCATAAGTACGAAATACTTGTACCCAGTCACTAGCTGTAACGTAGAGATAGATTGAGTGGCGGTGGGTCATAGACTAATTAGCATAGCTGCATGCGATATTTCATCACCCCAAGCGGATATAAGGAGATTGGTGCGCATTACCAATGTCCTGACTACCATCGTAGTCGTTTTCGCGAGACCATTTGAGTGTGTACATGAGAATATGATATCCAACATCAGTCCCATTGCAATAACCATCGAGAGTATTTGATGTAAACTCTCTAGCATTGTCAAGTCCAATTGACTGAATAGGATGATCCGGGGAGTGAGCCCGTTGTCATATGATATTTGCTAGGAGTGTAGTATAAGCAGCATTTACGGGTGGACAATGACACAACACGTGACCAACGTGTTTATGTGTCAACCAACATTATGAAATATTTAAGCGTTCGCAAGTTGGTTGAATAAGTTCACAGAATCCCCATGGATTCTATTAACTTATTAAGAACATAATGAGTATGTTCATTTCCTTTGTATAGGATGGTCTTAGTCCTAATTTCCCTCAGGAACGGGCTTTGTAAATTGAGCGATAGGCCTTAGAAGCAACCAATGAGGATTGTGGTTGGGTCTGAGCGTCTAAAACGCTATTTGAAGCAAAGTTGGTGATTGTAGCATCACCTGGGGCGCCATCACCATGATGGACTCCATCCATGGCGTCATGGATAGGGACTATGCCAGCCCTAAGTTGGTGGTGGACGGCGGCGACGCCAGAGGCAGTAGATGCGGTCACACTTAGTCTAGGAATCAACTTTTGATTCATGCTTCGTTTCACTCGAAACAATGGATGTCCGTGTGAAGTCTTTAGTAGACGGATCATCATGACTAGGATGACCTATCCTGTCGTGACAAAGCCATTATGTGTCTAAATCCAAGAGATCTTCTCTCATAACTTTTATTGGATTTAATAGCTTGAATAGTGACATAGAGTCCACTAGAGAGACACTTAAACTTCTCTAAGATGCGCATTTGTTTGCAATCATTAGAGGTATTGCAAAGGAACTCATTTCCGTTCTCTACATGCGTTTTCGCATGAAATCCGTTGGCTATTCATAGATGCGATTTGCCCTAAGAGCGTAAAGAGTTTATGTGACAGTAATCAAGGTGCCATTTGGCAAGGGGAACTTGAGCTATTCCATGTCCTTGAATTAATACTGATGGCTCAGCCATCGTAGTCACAAAATAATATGCTCAAAATCAAAATGGAGTCATAATGAAAAGTACTCGAAATTTTATTCATAAGCCAACGGAGTACATTATTGTCTCTTAACCATTAAGAAAATCTAATCCAAGTACTAGATAATGCAAAACAATGGTAGTCGTTTAACTTCTTTCGGTAATTCCAAAATAAATATGACCAGGTGAGTAGAGAGATGTCGGTGGAGCAAAGCTCGCTTAAGTACCACTTATCTCAAAACCTTCCTAGACATCACACTCATTTTGGATGAGCCTATGTGAAGAAAAACTTAACCAATGACATTTACTACAAAATATATGGCAATTGCCTATTACATCTCTTGGAAAAATAAAGACTTAAACAAAATTGGTGATTTATTGATCCCAACCAGATTTGAAGTCTTCAACCCTTCACTCTAGATCATCTTCTTGATCTTCTTGTTCCACATAGTGAGCTTCTCTTGCTTCATAATATGCTTTGTAGGCAGTGACAATTTCTTCAAAAGCTCTACAAATTTGTGCCCAATGACCAGATACTCCACATCGAGAACATACATCTCTTTGCTCAGACTCCATTGATTGAGGTGCTTTGAAAGCGTCATTTAGATGGCTCTTAGTGTTGGTGGCACCACCAACATGGCCAGAGGCGTTGCCTCTCTCTCTCTTTCCATGTTGACCTCTTCGGTTCTGTGTTTGCCTATTTTGGCGGTTACCTTCTCAAGTAGAGCGATTATATGGACCAGAACGTCTAGAAGTATCCCTAAAATTAGGGTTTCGCTCTTGGCGCCCTCTCTTAGGGGCGCAACTATAATTGGATTCCAGAATATGCTCTGTTTCCACGGATCTCGAATTATAATTCTTCACAAGGATGTTGTCATGCTTTTCAGCGACATTCATAGCTCTAATGAGCTCATGAAACCTTGTGATCCGTCCTGCAGTAACATCGATTTGATAGTTCTTAGCAACCATTAATGCAAAGATGGGGAAGGTAGAGAGAGTCTTCTCAATCAACATCGCATCTGTGATCTTTTTACCACAAAATTCCATTATGGATTTAATGCGAAATGCTTCCGAGTTGTAGTAAAAAACTGACTTGAAATCACAGAAGTGGAGGCTATGCCATCTCACTTCTATGTCAGGAAGCAGGGAGTCACGGACGTTGCCAAATCTTTTTTCGAGTGAGAACCACAGCCTTCTAGGGTCCTCTTCATTCATACACTCGTACTGGAGCGAATCATCCATATGACGAGTCATTAGGATGATGGCTTTCGCCTTATTTGCCTCTAAGGCTACTCTATTTGCTTCCAAAGCTTGAGCTTGCTCAACAGTTAGCACGTCCTGGCTAGGCTCGAGAATCGTATCCAGGATTTCATAGGCCTTGAGATGCTGGCGGACATCATGAACCCACCTGTGATATCCAGAGCCAGTTGTTCCCAATAGAGCAAAGTCCAATTTGTTCAGGTTACTCATTTTGAAAGAGAACAAGAAAAAGGGTTAGTTTCGGAACGTAAAAGGCTACCACGAAAACATATAAAATTTCTGAGCGTAATCGCTCTCAAGAAATTAGGAATTTCTGAGCGTAATCGCTTCCAAGAAATTCAATTCCAAGAGGTATTGGATTAGATCGAAACAATAAGTGGTCGATCATAAATTCTCTACAAACTCTAAGATTAGAGATCTCAACAAGCTCCAAGCTTGGAGTGAGCACGAACCTCCATAGTTCGGCTTAATTAGGTCTCCTCTATGGTGAAGAAAGGGGGGTAGAAGAAGGGAGTTTGCAAGTCCCCGAGAAAAAGAAGAGAAAAAGAATAAAAACTTCAAAAACGGGAACTTTTAGTAAAAATTATCTCAAAATAGGTTGTCGGGAAATTTGGCCGGAAAAAGTTGCCGGAAAAGTGGTCGGAACTGACGTGGCACCGATCTACTAACGTGGCTGGAGAGACGTGGCAGTGGGCCAGGTGCTGCTTCCTTCTGGGCTTGGTGGGATTCTGGGCTTCTTTGGGTTGGGCTGCTTCTTCTTTCTTTCTGGGCCAAGCTTCTTCTCCCCTTTTTTTTCTTTTCTTCTCTCTGCCGGTTCAAGGTGCAGCAGCAGTCAGGTGGCCGGTTCACGTGCTTTTAGGCCGGTTCCGGGGAAAAAAATTTCGGTTCCCGGATTCCGGGGTTGAAACGCCGTCGGTGGTGAAAGATGACAGTAAGAGATGGACTGGTAAGGTGTCCGAGCATGGAAGCTCTTGTTTCTTCTTGTGGTCGGTTCGGTGATTTTCCGGCCGGTTCTGGGTGTGGCGCCGCCTCTTCTAGACTCCTGGGATTTGGAGCTTCAAGGTGTGCGGCGGAGGTTTCTGGGATTTGAAGGCTACGAATTTAGGGTTTCAGGGATAGGGCTTCGTGCTGATAACGTGTTTAAGAAAAATTTGAATTGGGAGAGAATTGAGTCGTACTTTTATTGATAATAGGGGCCTCTTTATATAGAGGATTACAAGACATAGAATCAGAGTTGTACAAGGAAAGATAATCGTACAATTAATCGGATATCTATGAATATCTCGGTTAATATCTCTAATTCAAAACTCTATTACAACTATGTCAAGTAACCTAGAGTTTGGGACAGACACATATTCTGGATTTACTTGAACACAAAGAATAAGAAAGTACAACATGAATGAGTTTAAATAAAAAGTCATACATTTACTTCGCCTTTAACTAACACATTGCTTACATTTTACAACTCTATAATTAGGGTAGTTGTGAAGCTTTAAATTTTGAAAATGGAAATGACAGCATTTGTGTTTCTAACTATTTCATAGATTTGTGCTTTATAAAAAAACATTGGACTAAATACTCGTTACTCCTCATACTTTAGCATGAAAAACAGTTTAGTCCAAAATTTTAAAATTAAACAGTTTAGTCCGTATTATTTATAATTCTCACACAACATGTCCTAAAATGACTATTATACCCCTCACTTTTTTTTTCTCTATCTTTTTATTTTTTATTTTGTCTGCATCTCTCTCTACACACACACACACACACATATATATATATATATATATCTATACTATATATATATATATATATATATATCTATACTATTATTAAGAGAAGAGGCTTTGTTAGCCAAAACTGAAAATTTTGACAGATTTAACCTTGAAAGATTAAAAAACTTTAAGAATAAATTAAATCACAAGGATAAATATGACAATTATAAAATAGATTTTTATTAAGAAAATTAAAAAGAAATGATTCCACAACCTCCACTTTTCTCTCCCACTATTTTCTCTCTACAATAACTACCGGTGAATCTATTTCTTCTGCAATAATTACTCACCTTTTTAAAAAAAAATGAAAACTTTTCGTACACATGCAGAGCATGTGATTGCAGACTAGTATATATAGAGAGAGAGAGAGAGAGAGAGAGAGAGAGAGAGAGACAAAAAAAAAGGTGAGGGGTATAATAGTCATTTTAGGACCTATTGTGTGAGAATTAGAAAGAATAAGGCCCCGTTTGGGATTGCTTCGCTTTTAAAAAAATAAGCTTTTGTTCAAAATTTTAGATTTTATTATGTTTGGTAAATAAATAAAAAGCAGCTTTAATTGAAAGTTATAGGTCACTGGCAGCAGATTTTAGAAGCAGCCTAGAGGTTGCTTTTAGAATCTGCTGTGGATTAAAACACACTTTGCAGTTGTTTTATGTACTGGCAGCACTTTTAAAAATATTATTTACCAAACACGAAACTGTTTTAATTCACAGCTAATTATTCTCACAACACAGCAGCAGCAGTTTTTTTTAAAAAGTCACAGCAATCCCAAACTAGCCCTAAGGACTAAACTGTTTAATTTTAAAATTTTGGACTAAACTGTTTTTCATGCAAAAGTATGAGGAGTAACGAGTATTTAATCCAAAAACATATTTATTTTGATCTTTTGGTTTTTTGAGAGATCTTCAAAACACTGTATTCTCATGCACATGGATTTATTTTAATTGTGAAGTATTAACAGATGGGTCATTACAAAAAGCTGAAAAACGATTTATTAATGAAAACATCGATAAAGGACGCTCTTTTTTACTTTAATTGTTTTTTTTTTTTTTACTAATGAATTCAATTGTCGGTTTGAATATATAAGGACACTCCTTTTATTCATATGGTACTAAATGGTTAGAGACTCCGAGTCACTTTGTGCCTTACCCATCAAGATAACCTGAAGTTGTTACAATTAGTAATATGCAACATCTTATTGTGATATTCATAAATTTAAAAATTTTAAAAAAAATCTTATTGTGATATTTTATTGAAAAAATATATATCTTATTGTGACAATGAGAAAAATAAACATCTTATTGTATATGACGATTGTATCTATTAAGTTGGCTTAAATTTGATGCCGGTCAAGTGGTTAGACCAAACGAAAATCAGTGCTTCAAGCCAAAATTTAATGTTTCACTTTGTGCTTGGCCACCTATATTTAACCTAAAACGCTGCAAATGATCCCTAAACTCCAATTAATAGAGTAGGAGTGTTTGGTTTTGGTTATGGAAGTTCGAATTGTCCTGTTATCGCATGTACTCCGTCCATTTAGATGTGTCGTTCATTAAGAACGACAAATCTCTATTAGTTATTCTCCTACTTTAAGGGTTTAAGTTTAAGTTTTTTGATATTATTCGGTATGTACAAAGAAAAATCCTTGAGATCTCAACTACTTTTAAAACCTTGAGATCTCATGGTACGATACTCTAGTTAGTTAGTCCTAGGGTTTGTTATTGCTTAGTGTGTCTTTATTGCCTTTGTTATGCCATTGCAGGCTTTCTTACGTACTCCCAAAATAAATTGTTTTTTTATTGTTTATTTTTTTAATCAAATCCAAAATGATATGTAATTGATACTCAAGCTACAATGACCACTATATGCCTCTCCGCCGCTATTAACTAGATAGATAAGAGGTTGTGGGGATATCACGGTGGTACACATGGTTAGACTATTCATTATACAACCAGTGCTCAATTTTAAAAAAAATGCGAGCCTATAAGTCATGACACAAGAGTAGCAAAATAAGCACAAAAAAAAAAATATATAAAAAAATAACACAACACAACACTGCATAACTCCCTAAAAAACTAGGGAATTATTAGAAAGAAATTACCTATCTACATAGTAGCCCAAATGGCCAAGGGAAAGCCAGCCCTTGGCCCAACTGCAGCCTGGCCCAAAGCAAATCTCAATATCCCAATGAAGAGACATGCACGCACACCACCAGCCTCGCGACAAAGCCACCTCCGTCGGCCGCTGTGGCAACAATCGCCACCCCGTGTTCAAGATAAACCACCACCACTGTGCGCCACCACCAAGAGGACAAACGCTGACCAGAAAACAGACAGACCCAAACCAAACCAGGTAGGATATCCACAACCAAGCCGCCCTGACCTATTGATGATTCCTCGTCGTCGCTGCCACTTGGATCAAAATCAGTCCGCGCGGCCGTCCTTGAAAAACGATGCACGCGAGCGACCCAGCCATCGAGATTTATCGATAAGTTCAAAACTTGCCCATCATCAAAGTCATCAAACCAAGCTACCCTATAAACCAGGCTATAGAAACCACTCGTCCGACAGTAGCACCACGACAGTAGGCAACCAAGGTCAGCATTGCTGCAGGCCACCGTCAGACGAGCAACGTTTGAAAATGGTGAAAGCTGGCTAGGGTTCATAGGGGAGAGATAGGCAGCTAGAGATAAAAGACTTTTTTTTTTTTTTTTTGAACATTGAATTCTTGTTTTTTTTTTTTTTTTTTTTTTTGTAGAATGTAAACTAACTGACATTAAGTTCAAGATTGAGTATAGAGAAATATAAATACATGACAGAGCAAAAACTATGATATAAATGGTTAGGCCTGTTTCAACAGACGCAACAAATAAATTTATAAATCAATAAGAAGAAGTGAAAAAATGAAATTATTTCACTTCTTCTTAAAACTATACTAATATAACTTTGTTCGGATAATTGACACACAGTTGAATAAGAGTGGCACCGACGTACAAAGTAAAAACAAAGTTTGAAATTCGTCACTCTTATCTCATCTCACCTGGTCGAGATCCAAACCACGAGCCACAAGCCCCAAGCCCCAAGCCCCAAGCCCCGAGCCCCTAACACCTCCAAAAAATTTCTAAAATTGTGGAACTTGAATTTAGTTCAAAGCGGGGCAATAAGCCCAATAACATAAATTTTGGGAAATTGATATTAGTTCTTAAAATAGTTTCTACAACAAAGTGCCAAAAAAAATAAAAAAATTTGTCCAACATACTTCCACTCTGGCTTGGGGCGAGTCTCTTTGGGCTGCTTCTAGTTAGGTCGGGGATCTAATGATCTTTGCAAATGGGCTAAATGGGGAAATGGTGTGGATGGACTTTCAAATTTTCTTGGGCTTGGGCTCTTTTGGTGTGGGTTTTATTGGACTTTAGCGGCCTTCATTTTTGTCATGATTTTAAGATACGATAATGAGCTTTATATAATTTCCAAGGCCAATTGTTGATTGCTAGTATTAGATACTATTGAAACGTAGGGAGAGGTTAATTTTTTCATCAACGGTTGTGAGACTAATTTTTCGATTATATTTTGATAAATCAACCGTTAGCTGTTTACTTAAGTATGAATATATCATTTCTGAAAATTTTCTTCAAAGTTGCTAATTGTTAAGATACTGAATTAGATTAAATCAATCAAAGAACCAAATTTGTCAAACTTGAACTTTTTATGTTCATAAATGACAAATCATGATTATGCATGACTTAACAATTTTCAATTTGATTGAAAATTTGCATAAATGATTTATTCATGAATATCTAAACATCTAACGGTTGATTTGTCGAAATATGATAGAAATGTAAGTCTCACAATCGTTGATTATAAAATTCTAATTTTACTGGTCCTTATTAGAGCCCCATTGAGATATGACAATGAAATTGCACTCAAGAATTCTTTTTTTTAGTTTTTTGGCTGAACTCAAAAATTTTCTAATGTACCTTATGGAGCAATGGTTGCTTTGGACTCACTACCTCATTCATAAATTTCCCAAATTCTTCTCGAGGCCCAAATTGTCCTCATCATGCTCCTTATTCACATTTATAATTTTGTCTTCATTGAATTTCTTGAAAAACTCGCCCTACCAATTTTAAGAATATTTTCCTTCCTTCGTACCCAACACATTTGTAAGTCATACTTGTAACTCATGCTTACATACAAACATTAAGTTCTTAAGATTTGTTCTAAAAAATCAAAGGGTGTGTGTCCAAGGTGCATCTTAAGTCGAGTTTGCCATTCAAATCCTCACCTCCTCTTGAGTATGAAGATCCCCTTCCTACATTCCATTCAAAAGTGTCACATTCATATCAAATAGCGCTACACACTCCACTTAATTAGCGTTTGATGACACAATTTTAAGTTTAAATTTAATTCTAACTTCCGTTTTAAATTAAAAACGATAACTTAATTCTTGATTTTATTTCGTCGAAAACACACGCACATTTTTTATGGATCCATTCATTAAAACCTTAACATTACCTCAAAAGGAAAAATCAATTTCGCCAAAAATACGTTAAAATCAAAATTTTATTGCCTCTAGAAACATGAAACATATATTGGTCCACAGACCACAACTCATTCTAGCAGGAAAAGAAAGAGAAAGAAACATCACGTGCCGCCCACGTGCGATTTGCAATAGAGAGAAGAGGCAAAGGACCAGTGTAGTCCATCTGTTCTCATTCTGTTTCTGTCCAATCCAATATAAAAAAAAACCAAAAAACAAAAAAATGCCTCGGCCGAATTGACGGTGTCGGTGATCTCCTCCCCCAATTTCTCTCTCCCCCCCCCCCCCCCCAAAAAAAAACCCAAACCACATCACAGAGAGAGAGAGAGAGAGAGAGAGTAGAAGATTCATTATCTCTCGAATTATTGAAATTTCAATTTTTTTAATTTTTTTTTTGAAATTTTGGTTGTGGATCGGTGATCCGATTCAGATCGGAGCTAAAAAATGGCGGCATCGAGGAGGCTCCGGGACCTGCAATCGCAGCCGGGAAACAAGATCTGCGTGGACTGCTCGCAGAAGAATCCTCAATGGGCTTCGGTCTCCTACGGCGTCTTCATGTGCCTAGAGTGCTCCGGCAAGCACCGCGGCCTCGGCGTCCACATCTCCTTCGTCAGATCCGTGACCATGGACTCCTGGTCCGAGATCCAAATCAAGAAGATGGAGGCCGGCGGCAACGAGAGGCTCAACGCCTTCCTCGCCAGCTACGGCGTCTCTAAGGAGACCGATATCGTCACCAAGTACAACACCAACGCTGCCAGCGTCTACCGGGATCGCATTCAAGCCCTGGCCGAGGGTCGGCCTTGGCGGGACCCGCCGGTTGTGAAGGAGAGCGTCGGGGGGTTTGGGAAGACGAAGCCGCCTCTGGCTCACGGCGGAGGAGGTAGCAGGGGAGGCGGTGGCGGAGGCAACAATGGGGGTTGGGATAATTGGGACGACGACGGGTTCAGATCGAACGATATAAGGCGGAATCAGTCCACCGGCGATGTTAGAGGCGTGGGCGGCGGCGGAGGGATGCCGGCGAGGTCGAGATCGACAGAGGACATCATGCGATCGCAATTCGAGGCTTCCGCGGCGAACAAGGAGAGCTTCTTCGCCAGGAAGATGGCGGAGAATGAGTCCAGGCCGGACGGACTCCCACCGTCGCAAGGCGGCAAGTATGTCGGGTTCGGGTCAAGCCCGGCACCTTCTCAGAATAGTTATAATAACAATTCGCAAGGAGATGTGTTATCTGTTGTTTCTCAGGTTGCATTATTTGTATTTTATCGTGTATCTGTATTTACTTTAATGTGTGAGTTTCGATGGAAATGGCTGATATTGATACATGCATGCATACATTTCTGTTTTCTGTAGGGTTTTGGTAGGCTATCTTTGGTTGCTGCATCTGCAGCTCAATCAGCTGCAACTGTAGTACAGGCAGGCACAAAAGAGATCACCTCTAAGGTACTTCGCTATAACTCTTTATTATGCTCGATATTAGACGATCATTCTGCCAGTGGTTTTATTTGTCTAATTCAAAATGATTCAACCACCATGCACTGATAATTCATGGATGATTAATGCAAAGAATGAGACGAATGTGGAAGCAAGTTGTCCGTTAATCTTATTCATCAGCGCCTGTAGTTTTCTTCCTCTCATATGTGGGCAGAATGTGGCATTCTGTTTTAGTAAATTTTATGAAACTCCAACGTTACACATCAACCTACAAAAGGATAATAATGGAAGTTAAAGCATAAGATATTAAAATGTATTGTTGAAACTTATTCTCTCTTTCATTTCTTTTGTTTATTTTGAACATCCCAATAAAACAATGAACACTGTAATCCATTCATTCCCAGTCCATTTCCTCTTCATTGTTATTCTCATTTCTTTTCCATTTTTTACTAGACTGCGAAACCTGTGAGAAATGGTTAACAGTTGAAGCTAATGTTGGTGGTTATTTACATGGTAACCGAGTGACTAACAGTCTGATCTTGAACTCCAATTAAATACAATTTTATGGTTGGGCTTGTATTGGTGTCAATTGGATGATGGTTACCAGTGTAATGGTGCAGTGTAAAATAGCAGTGAAGACAGCAGTGTAGGACTAGTTGAGGAGTTTGATACACCATGAAGTAATCTGAGGTGTGAACTTATTATGTTTGGATGGTTAGAAAATTAGAGGTTAATGTTTTGGTGAGACGTTCCACAAATTACATGATATTTATAAACTGAAGCTAGGGAGCTTTAACTCATATTTCATGAAACAGTGAATGACAAATTATTATGGATAGATCTCCTTTAGCATAATCAACAAAAGTTGTAAATAAGCCATATTCACCATTCCTTTTAGATCACAATTAGAAAAGGGTAAGGAACAGAAAATAATTGGTGTGCTGGAATGGAAATGCTACATTCTTACACAAAATGGCGACTTGTAAATTCCTTCTTTTCTCTCTCAAAGATTTAGATAAGTTGGGCACAAATCCAAGGCAATTGTATCATGGTCATTTTCTTTCTTATTCTTTGGTCAAAATCTTGGTCATTTTCTGATTTTCTATATTTGCTTTTTAGTTCTTATCATTTGTATTATAGACCAAGAGGTTAGCCAATTTCTAAACTTTGATAAACAATTTGTGTGAATGTATTTGTACCAGGTGAAAGAGGGTGGCTATGACTACAAGGTGAATGAAACCGTTAATGTTGTTACTGCAAAGACGTCAGAGATAGGACAAAGAACTTGGGGGATTATGAAAGGGGTCATGGCAATGGCATCCCAGAAGGTTGAAGAGTATGCTAAAGAAGGAAACTGGAACACTGACAACTGGCAACGAAATGATAGCGAGCAAAATGGATATTATCAAGACTTTAATAAACAAGAGAATTCAGGATGGAATACTTCTTCTGGACGGGGGCAGTCCTCGTCAAGTGGACATAATAACTCTTATAACTCGAATTCTTGGGATGATTGGGACACCAAAGACAATAGGAAGGAAAGCTCTACGAAGGGAATGGGTTCCAATAGCAGTGATGGTTGGGCTGGCTGGGATGATGGCAAGGATGATGGATTTGATAGTGGCTACCAGAGTGCACCTACGAAAGGTGTTGGTCACAATGGGAAATCTGATTCAACATGGACTGGTGGAGGTTTTGACTAAGGTTGGTTAGTGTATCTTGAATACTCAATGATTTATATAAGTTTTTTTAGATGTCCTGCCTCGATTTACTTTTTTTTGTTTTTTTGTTTTGTTTTTTTTTGTGATAAAGTATGTTCTCCAACAGCCAAACTAAAAGCATTCCTTTATAGCAAGGTTTTTCAACATGAAAAATGCAATTCTTTGGGATATGTTTTGGTTTTAAAAACTTCAAAATTTGATTTAATATGTAGTGACTTTAAAGGGGGCCGTTGGTGCTTTCTTGGCAAGTGACCTGGGATGGGGAGCCAGAAATGTTATTGGTGGCTTGAAAATTTATTTGGGTTTGTATGAGAATGAGTCCTGGGTCTCATTTTTGTTTTTGTTGTTCTTTTTTGCATGTCGAGGCAGAATTTGACATGATCTCAGCAAATTCCGGGTTTACCTGCAATCAGAGACAATGAGCACTCAAAGATGGCTGCCAATGGTGATGCTAAAGATGATGGATGTGAAATTTGTTAGCAGCTGCTGCTGATTGATTAGTTGGTGATCAAAACTGGAATTTGGATCCATTATAGAAAAGACATTTTTCTTGAGGTTAGTATATTTGATCAAATGTTATTTTCCTTTTTCTTCAAAGATTTTATGTAACTTTATTGGGGATATTTGTTGTTTCCAAGTTGTTTATACTATGTACAATTGTGCACAAGAAGGGTTAATTGCCCGATTCAAATGAGGATTCAAAGATATTTGTGAAGTTTGAGAAATGGAATTTGTTTTGATTTGTAATGGTACTAGTTTATTGAATAAATTTGTTTTATTATATCTTTGTTCTTTCTTTGTCAAGTTGAATTATATAGCTTTACGGCCTTGTGAAATTTTCACATTTTTGGCAAAATTCTAGTTTACATTCTCGGGTAATTAGCTGCTAGAAAGCACATTCTTACTCTCCCGAATACCTTAAGTTGTAATATTGAAACACAGTTTGCTGTGTCTTCACCGCGTAACTTGCTAAAATGCATCATGTTGTGAGCTCATAAATCTGTAGTATGAAGTAATTTCTTGTCTTGCTCTATGTTCTTTTCATTCATTTTTCCTTCACCATTGGTAGAGATGTATATCTGATTTAGGTGTTGCTTCATTCTGTAAGGAGGGTATGCTTCGTTCTGTAAGGAGGGTATGAAGGGAAAGAGTTTATGTATCTAATACAGTTTGAATCATCTGATCTTCTGAAATCTGAAACTAGCCAACAGAAGTGGATTAGACTCATTTATTTGTAATTTTCCCATCATGATGAGTGACTGGGTGCCTGGACTTATACATAAAGCTAGTGCCAAACTAATTTACGTATGGAGCGACTGCTACAACATAATCAACCCCAGATTTCATTTGCTAATCTGTGGTGTTTGTATCACAAGCACGGAGCACGAAATCCCATGTGAGGATGAAGCTAATGCGTCTCCAATTGGTCCCAGTTCGGTATGCTCCAGCTGATTGTGAGCCAATTCTGCAACAATTGTTGAAGGGTGGTGCTGGTTCCCCACGATCACCAGGTTGTATTCCCTGCCCTTAACTATGCCCGCCGCCGTGTCTATAATGTTGCCGACTACCACCTTCTCTATGAATTCCACCGACCCATTCTGCCTTCGAAACTCTGCCACTGCAGTCTCATCAAGATCCCTGTCGGGGTTGGTGATGGGGCTTAGAGGATTAGTGCTGTGCTCCAAACACCTCACAACGGTAACTTCAACGCTCTGATTTGCAATTCCCGCAACATACTGCAGTGCCCTGCGGTCATCGGTTCCACCGAAGAATAGAATGCACACCCTCTTCAGATTGGTAGTCTTTGCACCCTTCTCAGCTCCAACACCGAGTCCACGATCCACAAACAATGCTACTGAGCAATTAGCACATTTTAGAACTCTCTCATTGACTGCTCTCCAGCGATGCTCTAAATTATCCATCGTCTCTTCACCCTGTTTATTCCCCTGTTTGTTGAAAGGCAAGATAATGATGGACACCCTCTTGGCTTCCGCAACATGGAGAATATCCTCGTGCATCGTAGACAAAGCCGAGATGGCTGTTGTGTGACGGATGGTGACTTGACCAACTTGACTATAAGCTTCAAATGCTGAGGCGATATGGCGTGCCACCCCTAGACAAAAGCGGTTGATGAAGGGCAAGCCGTTTTTCCGTACTTTGTGTACCATCATAATGGAGGATGAACGATCAGTAAGTTCAACAAGATGCATCACGTAAACTTTGAGAAGAGAATTCTCGGAGGAGGTTCCGGTCGACTCAATGAGGTTGATAATGGAGGGTACACTTCCCCGTCCATGAAAACAAGCAAGGATTCGAAGTTCCTTCTTTTTATTCGAGTTCTTGCTGGGAGAATTCTGTCTCTCTAAACTACTCTCAGATTGGGAAGCAACGACATAGGGTTTGTAAATGGCCATCACTATTGGTGTCGTCATGAAGGTGGTGAAAAGTGCCATCAGCACAAAAATAGCAAACATCTCGTCGTTTAGAATCTGTAAATTAAGCAAGTTCAACGAGAGCTTCATGTTAGAATGGAAAATACGTACCAGCAAAGTTTACTCATAAAGCAAAGTCAGGATGGAAATAATTAATAACGTTAGTGATCCATTAAAAGAAAAACTGTGTTATTATGGAATTTACTGTTTGACTATTTCACCATATCGTTATATAATTTTATACTCTTAGAGTCATAGTGCATTAGCAGATTATTATGTGCATTACCGAATGCAATTAGTAGATTATTATGTGCATTGCCGAATGCAGTGCAGCAAGCATTACTGATTAGCAATGCACCAATTTTTGAATCATGCTTATCTAAGATATAGTTTTTTAAAGACAGTAAGACATAAGTAAATATAACACCTAAAAATAAAATGTACAGTTTTAAATTATAATAATTTTAATTTTTAAATTTAATACATGTCACTTAGGTTTACTTGTCTCTCATAGTTACATAAAAAGGCTAATAACATATGAGCCACTTTTTGTAACTTTATTATTCTCTACACCACCTAATTTGTTTTCCCTCATAAAGCCACAAATATAAAAAATATCAATATTTTCAAAAATGCTTTCGCACTTTTAATTTTCATTATTTCTGAAAATATCACTGCGTTAAAATAGTTATTGTTATTAATTGAAAAGTTACCACTAACGAACAAAAAAAAACTACTTCCGACAAATAAAAAAGCACACTGTAGAATAACCAAAAAACTACTATTGACACTATCGACGAATCGAAAAACTACTGTCAATTTTCAGAAAAGTCACTACCATCTTTCGAAAAGCTAATGTCAACTAACTGCTAGTAATTTTTCGGAAGAATGACATAGATTTTCGGTTCATTAACAGTAACTTTTTCATTCGTTAGTAGTAGTTTTTTCAATTAATAACAATAGTTGTTTGGATGCAATGGCAAAGTAAAAATGCAGTGGCATTTTTGTAAAATATTGATATTTAAAAAAAATATTTTGGTGGCTTTATAAGGGATAAAAACATATGGTGGTTTAATTGTCTAATTGATAATATGAGTCTTAAAAAGACAGTTATGGGTAATTTACTTACTTAAAACTGTCACTTAAGCGAGCGAAACTGTAACTTACATATCCTCTTTGTGTCGGTGAGCTATGACCTATGACTAGTTAGTAAGTTATAATTTCAATATTGTAAAGGTTATGGATTCGATTCTCACTAACATATGTAAGGGTATGGTGGGTTTGATATAGTAATCTGGGGTTCACATCCAAAACCAATTGGCAATGGATGGAGTGACCCAAACCCTTATAAACCCATAGGCAAGGTCCCATTTTTCCCATATGGGATGTATAATCTCAACACGCCTCCGCACGTGTGGAGAATTTTCATGCCATACACGTGGACAACATTGGGTGACGTGGAGCCCGTGTGGCCGGTAGGCATGCACACGTGGGATAACTTGGCTTTGATACCATGATAAAGTAATCTGGGGTTTACATCCAAAACCAATTGGCAATGGATAAAGTGACCCAAACCCTTATAAATCCATAGGCAAGGTTAAGGATTTAAAAAAAAAATTGAACTTTGAAATAATAGAATTAGGAAACGTTATTTTTTAGATGAAGAGTAGTATAGTCATTTCTTGAAACTCTCAGTGTCATTTCTTCTTTTGTGATTTAAAAGAAAGAAAAAAACACTTCCATTTTTGTGCAAAGAATTTTATTTGGGTCCCAAATAGGTTTCCAAAAAATATAGCATTAAGTGGTATAATTGATCTGAAAATTACCTTTTTCTCCTTGCCAATATTCAGGACAATAAGCTCCACCAATCCTTTAGTATTCATCAGGACACCTAGAGCTAATGACTCCCTCACTGGTATCATACACATCATTGCAACCAAAAACGTTCCCAAAATTTTTCCAGTGCAAGAAACTGATATAACCAAAGCCAAAAGACCCCATGCCTTGATCCCACATATTTTAGTAACGTCAGTCTTCAAACCACTCGAGGCAAAGTAGAGAGGGAGAAGCAAACCAGACACAAAATCCTCGATCCTTTTAGTCAGTTTGGCTGCGAATTCACCCCCTTTCGGAATGGTTAATCCAAAAATAAATGCCCCAAAGATGGCATGGACACCGATTAGGTCAGTCATGAACCCGGACAACATGACCCCGGCTAGGGTTAAGCATATATAAGCTTCGTCCTCCATTTGAGATGAGCAGCGGTTAGCAACCCAAGTCATCAAAGGACGGACCAGAATGAACATAAAAGCAACAAAAGCCACGCCGGAAATGAGAACCCAAATGGAGACTAGAGGGCCTTTATGGTTCCCACCGGCTAAGGCCACGGCCAAGGCCAGCAGAATCCATGCAGCCACGTCGTTGAAGGCTGCTGCAGCCATTGCCGTCTCACCTATGCGTGTGGTGAGCAGTTTGAGCTCTGCTAAGATGCGTGCGAGGACAGGGAAGGCGGTGATGGAGAGGGCTACCCCTATGAACATGAGGAGCTGAGGGTAACCTACTTTGTTCTCACCGTTGATGGCCTTGCGCATGAGGAATGTGACTCCTACAGCGATGAGGAAAGGCAGGGAAATGCCTGCGAGTGCTATGGTGATGGCGCTTTTGCCACTGCGGCGAATGGAGCGCAAGTCGAGCTCGAGGCCTACGAGGAATAGGTAGAAGAGGAGGCCGATGCTTGCTACTGATTCGAGTATGGGAGTGCTCCATGAAGGGAATATGATGGGGGAGAAATCTTTGATCCGGCCAAGTGCAGAAGGTCCTAGCAAAATCCCACCCTGAATTACACAAGAAATTAAACGCATTACTTTCAGTTATACATGCATGTCTTATGCGTACATGGTGTTTGACAACTACGTACTAAACCTAAAATAATTTGAGGCCTATAATTATGCAGTGTTTATATACGTAGAAAGTGTTTTTGCTTTGTAGCATTTTTGCTGGGAGTGTTTTCTTAGAAGCACATATAAATGTTCGTCGACCGCAATATGAGTATTTATCAGGTGGTTCTCCATGAATTAATTACTAGAAAGTGCTACTAGAATCAGAGTTATAGTTTTTCTGCCAAGAACTCAATGATGATATACCAAGCAAATTTTCCTTTATATGCAATTTCATCCTGATTATGAAGGTTAATATGATAAGGGTGGGGGAGATATATATAGATGTTTCAAACCCAAGACTTCCCAGAATTAAACCCGTGATACCATGCATACTAGTAGTCTAACTTTCATAAGTTGAAGCCAGCTAGACATGGTTATGTTTAAGCAACAAAATGAAGTTTGAAGTATGATGAGGAAGAAGATAGTGAAGATCAAGAGTCGGAAGCACGGATTGATGGTACGTACTAAGATCTCCGCAATGACCTTGGGTTGGCGGAGTGGTTTAAGAATGAAGGCGAAGAAGCGACTGATGAAGAGGACCAGAGTGGTTTGAACTATCAACAATGGGAAGGCATGGTTCAGAGGATTATCACCCTGCCAAGCTCCATCTGAAGAAGTTCTCATGCTGGTTAGGTTCAGAACCATAGGTTCCATGGTTGATACTTGATAGCAATTGAATGCTCAACTCTGATAACTATGTGTATGTCTTTGTTCTTCAAATGGTGAAGGCCAGTGTAGTTACTAACTGATTTATATATAGAAGGATAAGAAGGTAGAAAGCAGTCTAAGTCAATCACCCACCACATTACTTGCGCATAAATATAAAAAAGTCGGAAAATTCTATAGTACATATCAGTATCTCATACACACATTTACAAATGTGATAACAAATTTGTTGTCAGAGTGGTAATGTTGAGTCATATTTTGTGTAATCTTAGTTCTAATAATAGTAATTACGCCTCCTACGACATTGTTACAAGCTTTTGAACAAATTCGTTGTCAATGTTATAATTTTTGTTTAACTATATGTAAATAGAGTAAATGAATATGGTAACTTTTGTTCTCAATGTTGTAATTTTGATTCAAATACTTGTAATTTTTTGTTCAAATAGATGTAAAATGAGTGTTAAAGATACTGGTATGTACCATAGCTTGTCTCAAAAAAGTCTCCAACGGGAAAGAAGATTGTTGCGTTCCACACCATTTTTGTTTGTTTAATGTAAGTGATCGCCCATCAATGGCCAGTATTGGTTCCAATATGTACTTTAATAATTGTATTGGTTTAACGTTAAGTATTGGTTTGAGCATCACTAATGAATTGACTCTCCCGATCAATGTATCTTTTTGCAAGACGACGAATTCTGGAGTTATGGATTCTATTTCTCAACAGGAGACCTTCTCAATTGGGATGTCCATTTGCAAATAGTGCTACTTTAATTAGATGCTCAAAATAATCTCTACATCAATGGAGTGACATTTTAAAATTATCCATATTCCAGAATAACAGAATTGCAATCCTTTTCTTGATTTTTCTAGAATCGCAACAGCTTTCTTCTCTATTTGGTCGGTGATAGAAATTTCACTTAAATGAATCATAATCAGAACATGCTATTCCTGTGCACAGGTTCTCACCTAGTCCTTATTCCCAAGGTGTAGAATCCTCAGTGTGTTGGCCAGTTCAGGCTCATGGCTTTATGCCAATAGGTGCTTGCGAATCCACTGAAAGCTAGTTATGCTTCCATATCTCATCTCTCTCTGATATGCAAGAGGCATTTGTACCATGATCTGCAAATCCAGTATGCGATCTCTTTTGCACGACTCAACTTGAATAAAGCATATGACCGCATTGAGTGCGATTTTCTCCAGATGCTTATGTGTTAGCAATAGTATCCTAAAGAACCTCTTTATCCCCCCACCTCTTCTCCTTGTCGAGGAGACATTGTCGTCATTGAACTTTTGAGCTAGTGCTTTATGCAATGACATGTATTGTGGATTAACATTAGCCGTATATGGGCCAATTTTGGCACTCGTTCTCTTTGCGGATGATTGAATCTCTATTTTCAATGAAGCTATTATGAGAAATGTCAAAATGTCACTCGTTCTCTGGTGAGCCAATCCTTTTTAGCATGCATGTGTCAAAATGTCAGTATTTTTTCTTTAATCATGTGAAATTTTTTAGCATTTAAGCCTCGTTTGTTTCATGTAATAGAAGTTTGGAAAAGAAATTAAGCAAGTAAACCACTGCAAGTGGCCTAGTGGTTCTTGCCTTGTTGGGTGTGCTCCCCAACCTAGATTCGAACCCCGAAGCTGTCAAAGTGGCTAGGCACTGTGCTGCAATGCACAGTTGGAGCATTTCACATGCGCCGAAGGGGTTTATCTTGGGCCTAGGAAGCCTTTGGGTTCCCCTTGACAAAGTCAAAAAAAAAAAAAAAAAAATTAAGCAAGTGCATATATGATTAATTAGAAAAAAAAAAAATTGCAGCCACAGCGATTATGCGCCGATCGTAGAATTTTTTTTTTCTCTCTAGCTTGTTCTTGTTTTTCTTCGCTGATTTTGTTTTATTTCTTCCTTGTGGTCTTTCTTTCCTTCATACAGCCTTCTGGGATGTACCAATTGCGCCACAGATAGTTTATTTACCAGTCATTAGTACCATTACATACAAGTATACAACAATCAATTAAATCAAGTGGGTTTTGCTGAAATTTGGTATGGAAGAAGTTTGATTTTCTGAAATTAAAACAAAAGATCCAAATTTAATAGGTGTTTTAGTTTGATCCCTAAAATTAGTTTCTCACTAGGGAATTGTTCTTGCAGCAGTACAATCTCTATTTGGAAGAATCAAAATGGTTATAATTGATGGGGATGGGGGAGGGAAGATGGTGCCTTTCTTGCTGACAAGCAATTTTTATTGAATTTTTCCTTGAAAATTTCTATGGATGATGTTTGAATTGGTTTTCTGAATTCGGTGTAGAAATATTTCTCTTCTTCTATAACTTTGTGAAATAGGAAGATTGAGAAGAGAAGAGAAGAGATATAGCATAACACGGTCTCATCTGAGGTATAGAGAAGGGAGAGTGGCGATCAAATGAGGTATAGATCGAGAACGTAGAACTGCAGAAGAAGAGTAGAGGAAACTTGGGGAATGCGAGTTCAAGCAGTATGAGCTGTTAGATGTAGATGTGTACACGTGGTGTCTTGTCTTAATGTCTTTAACAGCTTAGTAAGATAAAAAGGTCAGGATAGGATAGGATTAGGATCCATGCCCTTTGTTTTAAGCCTACTTAATATTCTTTACAGCGCATAGAATAAAAGTAGGCTTCATTATAAGTAGTACCAGTGGCGGATCTAGGATCCAAAACCTTTCTAGGCTAATTAGACAATCAGTTAAATTAGACTAATTTCTCTATATATTTTTTTGGGTACAATAACGATAGCTCACAGCTTTCTGTACAATGACGATAGCCCATAAGAAACCAAGCAGTATCAGCAAAGGTATTAAGAGTAAGTAATTCATTCCACAATTCAAGCTGTTTTTCCTTTTGAGGATACATGTATAAAAATGTAATATACCAACGATCAGCATTTTTAGGATTAGAGAAGCAACAATAAATATAACGAGGATGTTCAAGAACAACTAAAATATTATAATTTATTTCATTCCAAAGTAATATCAAGCCACCACATTGCCCATTCGCTGGAATACAACAAGCATTACCAAAAGGAAGCTTAGAAACTAGCTTATCTGAAGCATCCTTATCAAGTCTAGTATCCATTAAACAAAAAACATCAAGAGCAACTAAAGAAGACAGAAAGGTTGCTTGAGGGAGAAAACCTGGCCGTGAACAACCACGGCAATTCCAACTTAGGATTGTCATTCTAAACTATTGAAAGAAGAAGGTTCTGCATTGGATTCTTTAACAAAGTCTCTACCTCGTTTACAAGGACTTACGAAGAAAGATCCAAAATAAGGAGTCACATAATCTTGACTAGAGGTATGTAAATTTATGCAAGAGTTGAATCCGGAAAAACAAGTACAGCATAAGCCTAAGCTTGTAATATGCAGATTAACAAAATCAAGAACAAACAGAAAGCCAATAAAATTAATTGAGCAAAAGTAAAAGACAAACCTGGCATTCACGAACTCAAAGCTACAATTAAACATTAATTGATAATTATCCAAGCTGAAGGAGAGAGCACAGTGACCAATTGTATAGGTAAGAACTTGAACCCAACTCACCGTCATAAGTAAAACCCAATTGAAGGCAAGGGGGCATCTGCAATCCTCAAAGCCAAAGAGGCGCGGAGCCATCGGTGAGTAGAAATAACCTCAGCCCAAATGGATATCGAAGAGATTCTCTGGACCAGTGCTGCGTCTGATTCCAAAAACCCCAATTTTCCGTTGTTGCCATGCCATATAGTCTTGGTCTCCTCCGCGAAAAAATTGATCGATGACACCTGAGCTATTCTCAGCCCCCCTCCTCTGTGAGTGTTTCCCTTCCCTGAGCTGTTCTCAGCCCCCCTCCTTTGTGAGTGTTTCCTGAGCTAGTCTCAGTCCCGGCAAGACCATCTCCCTCATTGATTTAGCTTCAAAACCACCCCCAACTATTTCAATCCTCTTTGACCAAGCCCACAACGTTTTCAATCCTCTTTGACCAAACCCACAACGTTTCAATCCTCTTTGACCAGACCCACTATTCTAGATCTTAGCAGTTTCAAGTCCCAGCTGTCTATTCCAGTCTTTAAACAACCATGAGGCTGCTCTCGTGGAATTGCCAGGGTTTGGGTGCTTCCCTGAGAGGAAAGCATCTCAAACGGTTGTGCAAAACCCAAAATCCTGACATCTTGTTTTTGATGGAAACTCGTCAATCGGAGGATATAATTAGGTGTTGGAAACGCAGGCTGAAGTTCCCAAACCACTATGTTGTTAACCCCGTCAGTACTGGAGGCGGATTGGCTCTCTTGTGGGGTGATTCGGTTCAACTCAATATTATAGATAAGTCTCCTAATTTTGTGGATACACATGTTTCTTTTGTTTCTGAAGCTCTTGTGTGTAAAATCACTTGGTTGTATGGTATCCCTCATGAAAATGCAAAGGCGACCTTTTGGCGCTCCATGTATAACAGATTTGGTCCCAATACTCAACCATGGATTGTTATTGGGGATTGCAATGAGGTTATCAGTCCTTCTGAGAAATGGGGAGGTGCACCACCAGACCTCTGGCGTATGAATTTATTCATGGACTTCATCAACAACGCTCAACTAAAGGATTTGCATTTTCAAGGGCCAAACTACACTTGGTTTGCTATCCGTCATGGCCGGGTGTATATAAAAGAACGATTGGATGGAGCTTTGGGCAATTTAAGCTGGTCTGCAACACAATCACGCTCCCAAGTCCCAAGTGTTCCATCTTCTAAAAGTTGGCGCTGATCATAGGCCAATACTATTGGACACCCAACCTCATGAAACTAAAGGTCCTCCCATTTTCAGGTTTGAGCATTACTGGACTACGCATGAGCACTTCACTGCTTTAATTGCTGCTGTTTGGAAGACAGATACAGGCTCTGCTGCTATGCCTGCTTGGTCTCAAAATTTGAAAAATTGCAAACGCTCTATTTTGTCTTGGTGCAAATCTGTGTTTCCTAATAATCATGCTCGGACAACTGATATGCTTGTTGCTCTTGAAAGTTTGTATGCATCTTCTGATCCAAATGTCAGTGAACAAATACGTACGTCAAATCTCAACTGATATTGAGAATCTGTGGACTCAAAATGAGATGTATTGGCAGCAAAGATCGAGAGTAAATTGGTTAAAGCTCGGGGATCAGAACACAAGGTTCTTTCATTAATCAGCTCTACAAAGGAGACAGTTCAACAAAATTCTCCGAATTAATGATGATCATGGAGTTTGGCTAGATTCGGACAAGGACATTCGAAGTCACTTCCTTTCTTATTTCCAACATCTCTACTACACCAATGGCCCTCCAGATTAGGCAGAAGTGCTCGAATTTGTGGATCCAGTAGTGACTGAGGCGATGAATGTTACTCTAACAAATGAGGTTAGCTTACAAGAGGTAAAGAATGCAGTTTTTGAACTTGGGGCCTTAAAATCGCCAGGTCCAGATGGATTCTCTGGCACTTTTTATCAATCTCAGTGGAATATTGTCTAATCAACTATACATGAATCAGCTCAGCATTATCAGTCATCAGCTTCTTTGCTTCTGATGATGAACCAGACTCACCTTGCTCTGTTCCGAAAATTAAGGCCCCATCCAAAGCTTCTCATTACAGGCCAATTGCTCTCTGTAACTTTTCTTACAAGATTCTCACAAAGATCATTGCCAACCGCTTACAATCTTTCATGCCAACTCTTATCTCAGAAAACCAGTCAGCCTTTGTTTCGGGACGCCAGATACAGGATAATATTGTTGTTGCTCATGAGTTGTTTCACCACCTCAAACTTCTCAAGTCTGGAAATGAGGGAGATTTTGGATTAAAACTAGACATGAACAAGGCGTATGACAGAATAGAATGGAACTTCTTGCAGGCAGTAATGGAAAAAATGGGATTTGCCCAACCTTGGATCAATTTGGTGATGAATTGTGTTCGTACAACAAGTCTGGCTGTTTTGATCAATGGACACCCAGGAGAATTTTTCACTCCTACTCGTGGCCTTCGTCAAGGCGACCCACTTTCTCCTTTTCTCTTCCTATTTGTCAATGATGTTTTGTCTAGAATGATAACCAAAGCTTGTCAAGCTTCCTTGCTGCACCCTGTTACGGTTGGTCCTCAGAATTTGGGCGTAAGTCATCTGTTTTTTGCAGACGATTCACTATTTTTTCTTAGAGCTACACTCCGAAACTGTGAGAATCTCTCTGACCTGTTACATGCTTTCTGTGTTGCTTCTGGCCAACGAATTAATATGGACAAGTCTTCCTTGTACTTCAGTCCTAACACTCCTCATGAGATAGTCTACTTGATCAGTTCCATTTTACAAATCCGGGAGGTTTTTGATCCAGGAACATATCTTGGATTACCTACATTATGGGGTAGATCAAAAATTTCAGCTTTGGGGTATATCAAAGAAACTGTAAGGAAGAAAGTTCAAGGGTGGAAACAAGCTACTTTAAGCAAGGCTGGTAAGGAAGTGCTCATAAAATCTGTTGCCACAGCAATTCCTGCTTATCCTATGGCATGTTTTAAATTTCCAAAGACCCTTTGTAATCAGATTCATTCTATTTTATCCAACTTTTGGTGGGGAAACAGTGAGTCAAAGGGAATCCATTGGAAATCTTGGGATTTTTTAAGCTTACCAAAGAGTGAGGGTGGTCTAGGCTTTCGGAATTTGGAGGAGTTTAATAATGCTCTTTTGGCTAAGCAAGCATGGAGAATGATCCAAAGTCCCAACTCTTTTTGGTCAAAGGTCTTACAGGCTATTTATTTTCCGAACTCCAGCTTCCCTGATGCTAGGAAAGGTGGCTCTCCATCATGGATTTGGTCTAGTCTTCTAGTGGGGCGAGATCTTCTACAACAGGGCACAATGTGGTCTATTGGAAATGGAGAGAGTGTAAACGTTCAATCTGATCACTGGGTGCCTTCCCTGCCTCCGCTAACTTTACCTCCTCTACGGGTGAATTCCCGGGCTAAGGTTAGCACTCTCATTGACTGGAACCAAAGAAATTGGAACATCACATCTATTGAGGCAGACATATCTATTGATCAAGCACTTCTTATTAAGGCTATTCCAATCACGGATCCTGTCATTCCGGATTCTCTAGTTTGGCCTTACACTTCTAATGGGATTTATACGGTGCGGTCTGGCTACCATTTTCAGCACTCTCAAGTTACTAGATCTTTGACAGATCACCCTTACCAGTCACATCACATTTCTCTTTCCATCTGGCCTCGCATTTGGAAAATGAATACCCTGCCTCGAATAAAAAAATTTCTTTGGAGAGCATGTCTGAATATTTTGCCGTCTAAGGAAACGTTGTTCCGGCGTCATATTTCCAGGTCAGGCCAGTGTCCTTTCTGTTCTTTTCCCGAGTCCACTGAACATGCTCTTCTAACATGTCACTGGAGTCAATTTGCTTGGTTTGCCCAACCTTCTGGGTATAAAGTCCCTGTGCAAGAAATTACAAGTTTTGATGTGTGGTTGGAAAAAATTTTCACTTTGGAGGTCCCTGATGCATCTTTAACTCACATTTCTTTCCTCTTATGGCGTATTTGGAAGCACCGATGTTGGTGTTTTTATAACTCCAACACACCTGATCCGCTTTCCATTGCCCTCTCTGCTCATAAAGCTGCCAAAAAGTTTCTTGGTGCCCAGAAATTAAGTCGAGATCCCCCTATCAAAACTTTGCAGACGGCATCTCCACCTTTATCAAAGACTTTCTCGAGTCCACCTCCACAAAATGTGATACATATTAATACAGATGCAGCTTGGTGTGCAGCAACTCTCCAAGCTGGAGTTGCAGCAACTCTCCAAGCTGGAGTTGCAGCAATTGCTCGAGATAGTCTTGGTAATGTTGTTGCTGGTTCAACCAAGTATATGCTGGCTCCGTCTGCTATGACTGCTGAAGCTCTTGCTCTTCGAGATGGTTTAGACCTTGCATTTTCAGTTCCTAATTTTGAAGTTATTATCTCTTCGGATTCTCAAGCCTTAATCTCTTCTATTCAATCCAATTCTCCTCCAGCAGATTGGAAAGCTTCTACGGTCATCTCACAAGTCCGGTATTTCTCATCTTTAACCTGGCATGTTAGCTGGAACTGGTCCAGCAGAAAGGCAAATAGAGCAGCTGATCATGTTGCTGCTATGGCCTTTAGACGTTTGTGCCCCCTAAACTGGGTCACTCACCCTCCTTCTTCCCTTTTAGCAATTTTACTTCAAGATCTTTTGCCCCATCCTCACTGTTCAGAGGGCCTTTAATTTGGGCTGTTGTTTTTCTTTGTTCTTATTAAAATTTCTCTTGCCAACAAAAAAAAAAAAAATTGATCGATGATCGAGATATTTATGATTTGGTTCTTCAAATTGATAATCTCTGAGATAGAATTGATTGAAACCCGGCCAAGGATTTTTCCATTTGATCACCAAAGCTACCCAGAATCCCTAAGTTTGTGGGTTCAAGTCGAGTAGCTCGAGTCTCCAGATAGTTTTTTTTTTTTTTTCCTTTCCTTTGGGTATGGGCTGAAAGGAAATATACATATACTTAGGGGTTTTTGGGCCAAATTCTTGTCTAGGCTGCAGCCCAGAAAGCCTACCATTTGGTTGACACGCTAAAAGTAGCACGTGTCAATCCCCGGCAACGGCGCCAAAAATTGATACACTAAAAGCAAGCACGCAATTTAACCATGCAAAATGTAGTTGTTAGTATAGAATAAGTAGGGATCGTTCTAACCGGGGATTGAGAGTACACCTGTAATTGCAAAAATAAATAAAGAATTAAAATAATAAAGTAAAAAATATTATTTACAAAAATAAAATAAAGAATAGAAATATATACAAGTTAATGTAAAAAGGGGGGATTAAGATTTTTAAAATCAAAAATTAAAATAAATAAAATATAGAAAATGTAAAAACACATATACAAGGGTGGAATGCAAGGAAAAAAGATCAAAACCACAATCATATGAATGAAATCCAATTACAATTCCTATAGTTGATTATCTATGTCATGAGAAATAAGTTGACCATGTGAAACGTTAGTAAGCAAACGATTTCCCATATTTTACTTTCCTTGAATAATTAATCTAAGTGAAAGCACATAAATCAATCCTATTGAACATGCAATCATAGTTTAGAAAGCTAGCTAATCAAGAACACATTCAATGCATGAAGAACAAAGAAAGGATGTCAACCAAAGTGCACAACCTAGTTATGAATAAGTTCACTTATTTGCAATCCTCCTTAATTGATTTCGACTTTTGTCCAAAGTCTTTACTACTTAAATCTAGCTTCAATTACATGCATATATCCTAAGTTGGCTTCCAAAGAACACATACATATAAAATTTTTCTATAATCCAAAATCAATTAAGCAATCTCACATAAGCAACATAAAAATCAACGCAAAGATAGAGACGGGCTTTAAACTTTGCCCTTAACATTATTTGTTAACTAAAATTCATAGTTCTACAAATCCAAACAAAGAAAACCAAAAGAAGTTACAAGGAGAAAGATAGAATTACACCGTGAGTTGGAGATGGACATGGAGAGCTTGAAACGTTGGAATCTTGAATCTTGGAAGCAAGCCTTCAAGGTGGACGATGGAGGATATGATCTTCACGGCTCCTTCTTCTTCTCCTCTTTACTTGAAAATGCAGAACTAGAAGGCTAGAGAATGAAAAGAAATGAAACTAAGAACTAGAGAAAAATGGAGAGGAAATGGAGAGACAAAGAAGATGAAATGGATGGAAGGAATGTGTTTTTCTTCTTTCTTGTAGCCTCTATTTATAGGCTACCAAGCAAAACTATTTGGCCTTAAATAAATGATGATGGGTTAGGTTTGAGCATTTAAACATTAATGGAATTTGTTAGGTTTGAATATTTAAACACTAATGGAATTTGTTAGGTTTGAATACTTAAACACTTAATGGAATTTGTTAGGTTTTAGTCACTTTTTGCTCATTTTTCCTTCAATTAAGTCTCCACCAAGACTTCAGATTTTGCCCTTTACTTCTTCATATGAAATAATCCACCATGAGTGTAGATCATGCTGTCAAATTTTCATAACTTTTTTCCATTCCTATGGGCCGGAATCACTGCTGGACTCCCAGTTTTCCAATTTTGCTTCTGTATAAAATTGGACTGACTGTTTGAAGGCCTTCCACTTCTATTTGGCGCTTGAACTCTTCATAAGAAATGTTTCTTAGGATGTCTAGAATGGATCTGGAAGGTTTCAGCTCATTTGAAGTTCATTTGGTCAGGTGGTTGCTCCTTCTTCCTTGCTTGGCTTGGTTTCTCCTAGCCGGAGTAGGAAAATGTGTAAAGTTGACCTTTTTAGTGCATTTCCATTTTTCTCCATCATTTTATGGACCTAACACTTATGTCATCATCATCTACTCCAATGTACCTAAAAATAAAAATTGAATTAAAAAACGATTCGTTAAGGAATTAACTAAGCAAAATATGAGGAATTAACTATTAAAATACCACATTAAAATGCTCCTATCAAATTCCCCCACACTTAGCTTTTGCTAGTCCCTTAGCAAAATCAAAACACAAAACAAAACAAAGACTCAACAAAAAGTAAGTAAATGACTCTACTGCTCCTAACTGTTGTCTCAGAGACTCCAAACTTATGGCTTTCACGTTTAAACACTTAATCAAAATCACATAGATAATTCGAAGGTTAATAAACATGTGACACTCATATGACTAAGTAAGATATGGAGAACTTAAGTTATACAGTGAATGATAGCATGTTTCGAACAAGTCCAATCCAAACTCACAAGGCATACTCTCGATTTTTCTCTCAGAAATGGCTATGCTTAAAAGCTTCACACTCAAGTATATGCAAGAGAACACATTGTAAGGCAACAAACAACTTGCATATTTCATCAATAAAAGCATTTTGTGAAGAATTTTAAAAAACCTCAAGAAATGACTAAGTGCACAAATGGACCTAAACCATAAGCTCGACTTTGTACCTGACTCCACTAACCAAAGGCTGCCCATCTCAAGGATCAAGTAAGGACTTGAAACAGGTTGTAATGAGCAAGGTTTTAAATATCGGTATTTTCATATCTATCGGTACTTTGAAAAAGGGAGATATCGGATATATCGGGGATATATCGGGGATACAGTGTACGAAAATATCGTTTTTGAAAAAAGTCAATTTATTAGAAATTTAGAACTACATATAAATACATATGAATGTCAACTTCATCTACATCCAAAAAGAGACTCTAGGCGGTTGAAAAGCCGCTCGCTGGTCTACGAAAATGCAATAATCAGACCAAGACATATGACCCATATAGTGCGAATTGTAGTGATGAACATGATAGTTATAGATCTCTTTAGAGCTGCCGACTGTTTCCCCTATAAGGGGATAATAAGGATGAAGGGGATAATAAGGATGAACCCAACTAGATGACTGATCATATACTTCTCCATATTGATTATATCCATAAGCATCATAACCAAATTGATTGTTGCCTTCATGAGATTCATTTGAGATCCCACTGCGCTCTGTGCCTAAACTGATAGAGTCAAAACTTAAGGCAATTGAAGAAACATCAGATGGGGTACTTTGATCATCAGTTGCACCTCTAGTCCTCCTCCCATATCGGGTCTTCTCTTGAGCACCATGACCAGCTGTTCTCACTCCGTGGTCTTCATCTTGGGTGGCATGATCAAAATTACCTTCACAGGTAAATTGGAATCCTCCATCCACAGAAGATTGTCCATATTCATATCTTTCACCTCCACCACCTGTTCCGCTTCCACCCTCTCCACCATCATCAGAACTATCTGGAGTTGCTGTACCACCCCACGCATCATCACTATCTGAATTATCTTCTGGGTTTTTAACAACTTCTTCAGATAAGATTCTCTCTACATTGATTCCAGCATTAGTTGCAGTTTCTACAACTTGTGGAAGAGGTCTTCCAGCTTCATCATCGAGGTGTGCAGGCATAATCCAATCATGAAGTGGATCAATGCCATTATGAAGCGGCTCGCTTGCAACATGAAGTAGATATATATAGTTGTTTTCATTGACCACATTATTCTTTGCCTGTTTATCTCGCAGCCTCAGCTTCATGTTGTAGTAGCAGTATACAAGCTTTTCCAACTTCTGATATGCCAAACGGTTCCTTTGCTTGGTATGAATAATAGCAAATGTACTCCAATTTCTCTCACACGCAGAAGAAGAAGCCGTTTGTGCCAAAATACACATTGCAATTTTCTGCATGTTTGGTGCAGAATACCCACATTGTGTCCACCAATCAGCTGTAAAGCTACTACAATGAGTTACTGCTATAATAGATCAACATTTTCTATTAAAGAAATTATATGTGTGTGTATGTGTGTGTTTTAATGTATACATATACGGATATACCACAAACCTGTATTTCTGGTTTCTCTTGTTTTTCTTGCTATGGTTGACCCAAATGATTCCTTTGCATCTCTAAAGCATACAATCTGCATTAACCATTTGAAAATTAGTCATTTCTAATCCCAAAATTGTTTAAGGTTGTCATCAATAAGAAGTTACCTCATCCACAAATGTATCACCAACCAAGAAAGAGTAACTTGACGACCAAATTATTATTCAAGTCTCCCACCAATAATTTCTATGGAAAATTGGTAGGAAATTTCCTTCCCTGATCAATTTGGGGCCCTTTGTATAGTTTTATAAACATTGCACTTAATAAAATAAAATCAATAAAAAAGATGAATTACATTTAACTATTTAACCGTCTGTAGAGAATTACTGAGTTTTTTTTTTTATTTTTACCTCAAATTTTACAGATATTTCTTCACTTTATCGGGATATATCGCAAATATCTAATATATCGGGGATATTTGACGATGTCGGAGAAATTTCGCAGAAACGGTGACAGATAAGATATTTACCCCCATAAATATATCGGTCCGTCGAAAAAAGGAGATATCGGGGGATATATCGGAAATATCGCAGAGATTTAGAACCTTGGTAATGAGGCTAAGCTAGGGTTTTCGAAATGAAGATTAATGGTGCGAAAATTCTAAGGACCTAGCAGAGCATATATGGACCACTTTATGACACTATTTTTATGGGCCAATTATCATTGTTTTGGGCTCAACCTTCACTCTAACCAATATGGAAATGGACAAAGGCCTAATTTTCAATTTTGAGCATTCTACAAATTTGAAAGTCCAAAACCACACTTAAACAATTTCCTAAGAGTTTTCTTTTCAATTTTTCTTCTCTTTTGCCGTGTTTCTTTCTTTCATTATTTTTTTCGGCAATCTTTTTTTTTTTTTTTTTTTTTTTTTCTCTCTCTTGGTTTTTCCCCACCCCACATTTGTCTTTCATCGTCACCCCTACACAATATGTCATGCTCTACTAAGTCCCTAGTACAAGGGTAGAGATGTCCTGTACTAAGCTCATGGTAGGGTAGTGAGGGTGATGAAACAAAGGTTTTCAACGTAGGCTCAAAGGGGTTCATTCTAAAGAGTCCCACGACGGGCACAATTGGGGACACATGCTTGTTTGGCTATGGTGGTTACCCTAATGCCTTCTATCCTATCCAAGATCAGGGCATATTATGGCATACAAGTTTTGACAGTCACAAAAGTCGAGTTCTAGTATTCTCTAGTCCATTAAAATCTATGGCACATGATCATTGGATTTTCAAACAATGATGAGATTTTGCAAATACAGGCATGAAATTATGGAATTATCAATTAAGCACTCAAAAAGAAAGTATTTTAGCTCAACAGCTCACTTAGGGTCAAATGAATTAGACTTAATCCTTGCATGCTTTATGAACCAAGTTACAATCCTATCTCAAATCTTCATACAAGTATCACAATGTCGATTAACCACAGAATTCAATTAAGTCCTATTTTGATTGCGAAAACCTTCAGCCATGAATTCAGAGACATGTTCATCCTAGACGTTAGGAGCATCCTAAGACTCAAACAAACCAAAAAGATTCTATAAAACCAACGAAATAAAGACCAAAGATAAACAAAAACCGAAACATGAATATAAAACCTAAAATAAAGTTAACGAATATATTTAATTTTTTTTTCTTCTGATTTTTCCGATTTTTTATTTTTATGATTTTTCATTTTGTTTTCTTGTTATAACCACAAAACTATCTCCTATAAACAAAGTGAAACCCCCACACTTAAATCATGCATTGTCCTCAATGTATAAACAAGTATAAAGCATACAAAGCATCAATCAAGCATGGCATAAGAGTTAACACAGGAAATCCTAAAACAAAGAAAAATTTACGAAAAGAAAACGGAAGAGTTCAAGAAAGCAAATCTCCGTTGATGGCTCCTCCACAGCTACTGTTGAAATGGGTTGCCTCCCATGCAGCGCTTAATGTTTAAAGTCTTTCAGCCTAGACTTGTACTTCCAGTTATTTCTTTAGTTGGAGGACCAGTGTGTGGAGAGTGGCAACTCTCTTGCTGGTTTCAGCCTCCGAAAGAGGGTCCTCATGGAGTGATGCAGCAGCGTCCTTGCGAGGAAACCCAGGAGGATGGCTCTGCATGTTATTGACTTCCTGAGCAAGCTTGTTCATTGCAGTGTGACAGCGGTTCAAAGAGAAGTTCATGTCAGTGATGTAATCGATCATGCATGTGACTCGCCAATCTGTCACCATAATACCATCTCGGAGAGAGGAACGCAGAGCATCAATCGAGTCAGACAAGCTTTCTAGGGTGGCCATAGGCCTGGGAGCACGAGCAGCCGGGGAGGAAGAGGACTCGCTGGGATGGAGTCTGGGAGGGCGACGAGGCAGAGGAGGGGGACTGCGGCTACGCTCACTTGTAGGACGACGGTCCCCAGGACAAGTGAGGACAGCGCGAAAGGCCGCTTGACGACCTTCTTCCTCAAGAGAGAGAACTCGGCGTTGATTGACGCCCATGCGAGCTGTAACCTTGGTTCGAACCATGAGGAAGGAGAAGGAATTTGAAACTGCACACTTAGACAAATCCTAGTAAAATTCGGAGAAGACAAAAATGAGGTATATATAGAGCACAAAATAGGGTAGAAATCTTAACAGGCACACAGTTTTAACATAACTTCTCTGGGAAGGAGAAGATTTATGACAGTTCATGGCCCAAGAAACACGCATGCACATAAAAAACTCCCCCACGCTTAAATATTCCTTTCTGCTTTTCCGAGATTTACGGCAATTAATCTGCTTTCGGCTATTGTTTGTCTGTCGTAGCTCCTCGAGATTCGTTTGGTTTCCCCACGTGTAATTATTCATTTCTTTTCCGTGATTTTCGGCAATTAGATCTGCTTTCGGCTAGAACTTGTCTGTCACAGCTCCTCGAGATTCGTTTGGTTTGACCACGCGCTCCCCACACGCCAATAATCCGTGTTTTAGGGCAACTTTAATCTGCTTTTCTGACAGCAATCTTGACTCTTCTCTTCGACTATAACATGCCTAAAAACCTCTCTTAGAGCTTCAGTCCTTCTCTCTCAAATTTTAAGTCCTTCTCTCTCAAATCTTCCTTCTCTCTCAAATCTTCAGTTCTTCTCTCTCAAATCTTCAGTAATGGAACCACAAACCTAGCATCCAACGAGACCACAAACCCAGAAACCAACGAGACCACAAACCCAGCAACCAACGAGACCACAAACCTGGCAACCAACTGAGGATGGAGGAAGCAACAAAGCAGCCTGGAGTAGTGCTAACATGCTTTGCAGTCGGAGCAGTACCAGGTGGACTCCCACTCCAGATCAGATAAGAATCCTCAATGATCTTTTCTATAGCAAGGGAGTTAGGTCCCCAACCGTAGAGCAGGTTCAGCGGATCTGTTTTCATTTGAGACCGTACGGACAAATCGAGGCCAAGAATGTATTTTATTGGTTTCAGAACCACAAGGCTCGGGATAAACGGAAGAAGAAGATCACTTCGGATATTCATGTGCCCATGAAAAGATCAGGGCTTGTTGGTGGATCCATTAATCTTAATTTTGGGTCAACTAGCTCTACTGTTATGGAACAACGAGGAGAAGATCACCAGGCGATTGAAACTCTTCCACTGTTCCCCATGCACAGTGAAGACATCTTGGGCAACATGAAGACTACTTCCGAGGGAGGTGGCGGCTATGGCAATTACTCTAGTGGCTGGGGCGGCTATGGCGGTGGCTCTCGCATTTCCCTTGAGCTCAGCCTCAACTCCTCCGGATCTGTTGATTTGGCTTAGTTACAATTTTTATTTATTTATTTTTTTTGTTTTTTTTATAATAATAATAAGACTGAATGAATGTAGTTTTTTTTTTTTTTTTTTTGCATTATTTATTTATTTGTTATTATTATTATTTTTTTGCATTTTCATCATATAGGACTCAAAATAAAAGACAAAAATATAAATCCTAAAATAAAAACAAGGGAGAAAAACTGAAAAATAGAAAGAAATAGGGAAAGAGAAAGCAAATCTGACTTGGATATGGTGTAACTTTTTTTTTTCTTCTTGAATAAATAGGACTCAGAATAAAAGAAAAAATATATAAATCCCTTCCCCCACACTTAAATATTGCATTGTCCTAAATGTAATCAATTTATAAGCATGCAATGAAATAAATAAGCATAGATAGAAGGTATTTACGAAAATAAATTCTAAAATAAAAACAAAGAGAAAAATTGAAAAAAAAAATAGGGAAAGAGAAAGCAAATCTGATTGGATTGGGTTGCCTCCCAAGCAGCACTTGTATTTTACGTCTTGCAGCCAGACGGAACCTACATTAAATAAAGTTAGTAACTGTAATTAACAAAGAAATACAAAATCTATAAACAAGTATAATTATGAATTACAAACTACAAGTAAAATTAGCAAGTATATTGTACAAAAGACAAAAGTGAGTATAAAACACGAAAAGTATTTTTACAAGTGTAATATGTATATTTTAGTGTATCACAACATTTTCTTTTGTTATAAACATTATTGATATCGAATCAAATTCCAAGCGGTAAATCAAGTGAACGTGCGGCCCAAGTATAGTCGCCTAGACACAAATTCCTTTTAACATCCTTTGGGCAACCTTACTGAAATGGCCAGGTGGGGGAGGACGAACACGAGAGGAAAAATCCATTTTGGCATGAGCTACTCCCACATAGTGGTTTAAGCCCATTTGCTAGCACTTCTGGATTTAAAAACCCGTCATGAACGTTGTCCCCTTTCTAGACACCATTCCACATAGGCTATTCTTACTAAGATGAAAAAAAGGTCATAAGTGTGAAGACAGTTCAACAAGTGTTAATAAAGGCCGCCCTCAACCTTAAGGAACCTGAACTAGGTACCAATAAGGGGTTTAGGCCAATATTAACAAAAGAGACTTCACCTATTTCTCTCAATTTACAACTTACAATTAAAACTCGTCTTCAACAATATAAAAAAAACAACCTAATAAATTTACACTAAGCTTCAAACAGTTTATATACAAATATACAATAAAACAATTTAACAAGTGATTTTTCATTCCCCGGCAACGGCGCCAAAAATTGACACGCTAAAAGTAGCACGTGTCAATCCCCGGCAACGGCGCCAAAAATTGATGCGCCAAAAATTGATACGCTAAAAGCAAGCGCGCAATTTAACCCTGCAAAATGTAGTTGTTAGTATAGAATAAGTAGGGATCGTTCTAGCGGGGGATTGAGGGTACACCTGTAATTGCATAAATAAATAAAGAATTAAAATAATAAAGTAAAAAGTATTATGTACAAAAATAAAATAAAGAATAAGTTGTCTGCTTTTGCTATATTTTCATTTTTCTTCCGTAAATTGAAACAAAAAGAGGAGAGTAGAATCCTTTTTCAATAGCTTATCCTATGATCTGAATTGTAATTGCTTGTTTGATGATTGATTACAGTATCTGGGTGTTGAGCTTTTATTGAATTGATTTATTTGGTGATCATGAATTGTTGAATATCTGTAGAGTGGAATTTCTAACTATTGAAAAGAATGAATAGACTCGGTTGGAGAATTTTCAGCAAAAATAATCCACTGGGTAAGAAACTAAGAACTGTTTAATAGATTTCACAGTTGACTGAAAAAGAAAGAACAAAAGAATGGCTTTCAGTTTCATCCAACTGTCCTGTAGCAAGATTTCGAATTGTGAAGTTTTCCTTTAGTTATGCTGTTATAGTTAAGGTTTGATATCATCTTTATATATCATATGCTTGCCCATGGGCGTCAAGGTGCCTTGCATTCAGTAAGTTAGAATGTTCTCTTTTGCTTTCTGACCATCTAGAGCCAAATGACTAACAATTCATTATTTGATAGGTTCTGTGGGATAAAAAAACTTGGAACAATTGTCAGTAATTAGAGTTCGGAGATCATTTGCATGTTTAATACTGAATTCAACAGTATAGCAGAAAACCCGGCTTTGGACTTGTATCCCGATCACTCGCAATCCCAAGTCAATCAGACTAATGAATGGATGTACGATAAGATAAATAACGGTGTCTATAAATGTGGGTTTGCCAAGAAGCAGGAGCCTTATGATGAGGTAATATTTCTGACTGCTGTAATTAGTTTTGATTCTTGAAGTTATGTTGTTTACATTGTTTGATCTTTCTTGCCTCAGGCTGTGAAACAGTTGTATGAAGCTTTGGACAGATGTGAGGAGATACTTAGCAAGCAACGATACCTTTGTGGAAACACATTATCTGAAGCAGATATTCATTTGTTTGTGACTCTCATAAGATTTGATGAGGTACTGATATTCGTTTCCCAATCTAGTGATTCTCTGCGTTTAAGACGAACATATATCTAGTGATTCGGTTGTTCTAACCAATTCAAGTTTTTGCCACAATGCCAGGTTTATGCAGTCCACTTCAAGTGCAACAAGAAACTCCTGCGAGAGTACCCAAATCTGTTTAACTACACCAAGGACATTTTCCATGTTCCTGGAATGAGCAGCACAGTCCAGATGGATCACATCAAACGACACTACTATGGAAGCCATCCTTCTATCAATCCATTCGGGATAGTTCCTTCCGGCCCAAAAATCGACTACTCTTCTCCTCATGACAGAAACAAGTTTTCTGCATAGCTTCTGTTTTGCATTATATTCTTTTGTGCTTTTCTGTTCTGTTGATGTAATGATGGACTGGACTTTTATAAACTTTGGACTATATTTTTTTACCATTTCATATTTTCATATGTTGATGCTAGAACTTGATGGATTATTGGACTATATCAATTGAATTATATGGACTATGAAGTATGGAATTATAAATTATTGTCTATTGAAGTACAAAGCATGCATTAGTAAACTTGTAAACTTATTGTTATAGACTATTATTACAGGTTTGAAGAAACAAAAACTTCTTGAGTTACAATACAAAAGAAGTACATTTGGTAAAAATTTATTTTTCTAAAAAAAAAAAAAAACCGAACTGGGCCGAACCGAACCGAACCGTTCGGTTCGGTTCGGTTTTCGGTGCCAATTTCTCAAAATACAAAAACCGCACCGATTCTAAATTCGGTTTGGTTTTCGGTTTTGGCTCGAAACCAAACCGATCGGAACCGAACCCACCCCTAATAGACTCCAAGTCTGATGTAAAGTTTATCTCTCCACTATATAGTGCCTATAAATCTATGAATGAATAAAGCTTTGTGTGTGCTTCAATTTACACTCGGTATTCATTTCCTATTATGACATCAGAGCTACGAAAATCCATTTATCTTACTTAAAAGAATGAATGACAATTGTTGGTGTTTCTTTCCTATTAATGTTTTATATATGAGATTTAAAGAGTACATACATTTTTTTATCGTAAAGGTTACGCCTTATGCCTCGAGGCTAAAGTTTTTGTGAGGCTCTCCTGAAAACACCTTAAGGTATGCCTCAGCGTTTTAAAACAAACTTTGAACTATCAATAATGAGAAGGCATGATTCAGAGGATTATGACCCTGCCAAGCTCCATCTGATGAAGTTCTCATGCTGGTTAGGTTCACAACCATGGGTTCCATGGTTGATACTTGATAGTAATTTAATGCTCAACTCTGATAACTATGTGTATGTCTTTGTACTTCAAATGGTGAAGACCAGTGTAGTTACTAACTGATTTATAGATGGAAGGATAAGAAGGTAGAAAGCAGTGCAAGTCAATCACCCACCACATTATTAGCGCATCTGCGCATGAATTAAGAAGTCTCCAACGGGAAGGAAGATAAGCTTTCCCCACCATTTTTGTTTGTTTACTGCAAATGATCGATCAACCATCTTCGGCCAGGGGCGGAGCTAAGGGTGACCTGGGACCTCAGTAATCTTTTGAAACTTGTTTATCATACCTGTGTTATTAATAGGTTTTTATACGATTGAAGTGGAAGTAGACCTGTAAATGGATCGGATTTGGAGCGGATCAACCTAAATCCAAATCTTTTTACTAATAAAAAAATTCAACCCGAACCCGCTCCGTTAACCCTGCGGATCGTTGATAGCTCGATCCAAATCCGTATCCGTCGGATTAACGGATACCCGATCCGCTAACCCGATTCTTTTATAATTTTAAATTTTAAATAGTAATATTAAATTTATATCATGATACCTCATAAAATATTAAAATAACATGAAGAGTATGACCGAAAGTAGAATTACATTATCAAAATAGTTCGTACACCCAATAAATTAAGAGAGAGAGACGTCAGAAGATGTGTATGAGATTAATTGTGCTTCCACAGCCTTCTTAAGACTATCCCTTAGGTGTCCCTTTCAGAGTGCTTTCATTCCTGGGAGGCTGATTACAGATAATACTTTGGTGGCAAATGAGGTATCCCACTACATTCATAATTGTCATTCTAGTACAGATGGTGTTTTCTCTCTGAAATTGGATATGAGCAAAGCATATGATCGTATGGAGTGGAGTTTTCTTGAATCTGTTTTACTCCGTTTGGGTTTTGATGAATCTTGGGTTGCTTTGATTATGCAAAGTGTTACCACAGTTAGATATGTGTTCTTGCTGAATGGGCAACCTAGAGGGTATCTCACTCCTACTAGGGGACTTCGTCAAGGGGATCCGCTATCACCTTACCTTTTCTTACTTTGTGCTGAAGTATTTTCTGCTTTACTAGAGCGTCAAGTTTTGAATGGGGAGTTGCAAGGTATTAGTGTCTGCGAAGATGCGCCTGTTATTCATCATCTATTATTTGCAGATGATAGCTTGTTATTTGGCATAGCTAGTATAACTGAGTGTTTTCATATTAAGAAGGTGTTGGAGGATTATGAGTTGGCATCCGGACAACATATTAATTTTTCTAAAAGCAGCATTGTTTTCAGAAAGAAAGTTCCAGAGGCAGACAAACAGGCTATGGCTGGCTTTTTGGGAGTTCCTATTGAAGCTAAACATGAGAAATATTTGGGCCTCCCTACCTATTTGGGGCGCAACAGAACTGAACCTTTCTCTTATATCAAAGAAAGTTTAAGTAAGAAGTTGGCAGGTTGGCAAGGTCAATTACTCAGCGGTTCTGGTAAGGATTTGCTGATAAGGGTTGTGGCTCAGGCTCTTCCCTCTTATGCTATGAGTTGTTTTTTGTTACCAAAGGACTTTTGTGATTCTCTTCATCAGATGTGTGCCCGGTTTTGGTGGGGGAGTAAAGCAGATAACCGGAAAATTCACTGGATGTCTTGGGAACGCTTGTGTAGGCCCAAGGATGAAGGAGGGATGGGGTTTCGAGACTTGTATGCGCATAATTTAGCTCTACTAGCCAAGCAGGGCTGGAGAATTTTGCGTAACCCTAATTCTCTGGTTGGAAGGTTGTTTAAAGCTCGTTATTTTCCTCATAGTGACTTTTTATCTGCTCCGTTAGCTCGTTCTCCTTCAGCTTGCTGGAGGGGAATTTATACTGCCCAGTCAACTCTCAGGCGTGGTGTGAGGTGGCAGGTTGGTGATGGTGCTATGATCAGGATTTGGGAGGATGCATGGCTCCCTAGACCAGCTCTATTTCGTCCTATACGGTATGGTAACTCTGCCTTGATTTTGGTTAGTGAGCTATTGCATCATGGACAGTGGGATAGCGATTTGATTGCGGCTAATTTTGATGAGGGTGATGCTTCTCTCATTCTTTCTATTCCTCTTAGCTCTAATCATGTAGCAGATAGATTGGTTTGGCATTATGACATGAAAGGAAGGTTTACAACCAAAAGTGCCTATAAACTGGCAGTCAGTTTGTTGCACCCTAATGTCGCGCCTAGCTCTAGTTCTGTGGAGTCCACTCCTATCTGGAAATCAATTTGGGCAGCCAAGATTCCAGGTAAAATTAAAGTTCACATTTGGAAAGCTTGTGCTTCAATTTTACCAACTGTTTCCCAGCTTCGAGATCGTAGAGTTTACCTCCAGGATGGCTGTTATTTCTGTAATGACGCAGAGGAGTCTGTTGCACATATCAGCAGGGAGTGTGCATTTGTGAAAGACCTGTTCGGTCTATTTCCATCTCTACAGCCAGTTATGGTGGCACCGGTGAGTTCTATTATTGATTGGTTGAGCTTCTGTCTGTCTTGCTTGTCGCATGAGGACTTTGAATTATTGCTTATGCTTATTTGGGGAGTTTGGAAGGAAAGAAATCAGAGAGTTTGGTCTGGGAAGTCTCATTTTCTAGCTCAAGTTCAATTCCAAGTGTTGTCTTTATTTCATAGCTTCAAGGCAGTTAGTGTGAAGCGCAGATTCAAGTTGGGTAGGCAGATCAAACCTTGGTCACCTCCTTCAGCTGGTTGGCTAAAAGTCAATGTTGATGGTGCTTTTGACGACAATCTGCACAGGGGAGGACTAGGTGTTGTAGTCCGTGATTCCTTGGGTGTTTTTGTTGCTGGTGCTTGTTGCCGATGTGATAATGTAACTTCTCCCTATATGGTGGAGGCTTTGGCTGGTCGCTTGGCTTGCCAGATAGCCTTAGAGTTTCATTTGTCACCTGTTACTATTGAGACTGATTGCTTACAGTTGGTTCAGGCTATTCAAGCAGAGGGTGAGGATACTTCTGTGTTTGGGAGAGTTATTGATGATATCTCTCTGGCTTTGACCTCTTTGGCGGGTTCTTTCTTTTGTCATGTTTATAGGGAATCTAATACGATTGCTCATAAGCTAGCTCATAGTGCTATGATTTCAGGGTTGCAAGTTTCTTGGAGTGGGGATATCCCTCCAGCATTTGATGAAATCCTTTGTAACAATTAGGTTTTATCAATAAAGTTTGTCGTCCTTCATTTCAAAAAAAGACTATCCCTTAGGTTTTTGCAAAAAATTTGTACTAGAAGTTCTTAATATTTTATATTTTTCAAATAATAATAATGCATTAATAAAAAATAATATTTTATTATTATAAAAACGGACTTGATCATTAACGGATCGGATCAACATAAATCCATATTTGATCCGTTAAATAAACTGGTTAACAGATTCGGATCATTAACGGATCAACGGATCAAAATTTTCAATCCAAACCCGTCCAATAGCCACAGATCCAGATCAAAATCCGGTCAATTTATAGGTCTAAGTGGAAGCTTTATAATTAGAAAGGTTTGGCCCTCTTTTTTGAATAAACTGATGACACGTGTTATTAATAGTGTAACATATGCAATTTCTTTCTCCTGGTACCTTAATGACCTCTTGCCATGTATTGTATTCATCATCAATTCTATAAAAAAATAGGATTAAATACTTGTTACTCCTCAAACTTTTCCCTGAAAAACAGTTTAGTCCATCGCCTTTTAAATTAAACTAGATAGTCCTTATACTCTCTAATTCTCATATAACAAGTCCAAAATGATCCGAAATGACTATTATGCCCCTCATTTTCTATTTTTATTATTTTTCTCTTCTTTTTTTTATTTTTTTTATTTTCTCTCCCTCTTTTTAATTTTCTCTCTTTTTTTCTCTTTTTTCTATTTTTTTTTTCTGGTTCTCTCTCTTCCCCCCCCCCCCCCCGGAGCCCGCACAGCCCAGCAAGTACCCTGCACCCCAACGCCTTGCAGCAGCGGCAGACCACCTCGCTGCTCCTCCGCACAGCCTAGCCCATCGCTGCCCAGCCAAACCGGCCTCACCCGCGCACAACCCAGCGCTTGGCCTCCACCGCCGGATCCCAGCACCTCCGAATCGCAGCACATCCATATCGCAGCACCTCCGGATCCGGATCCCAGCACCTGCGTCAGCTACTCTTTTGCAGTTCTGCAAACCAGAAGTGAAGAAGAGCAGAAGGAGGAAGAAGACGTGAAGAAGAGGAATGAAAAAGAGAAAAAAAACCCGGCCCAAAGAAAAGGGACCCGGCCAAAAAAAAAGCGTCCAAGGCTCCGAGTTTGATCGGTCCAAGGCTCCGATGCTCCCGCGCTCGCCTGAGCCCGAACCTGGACGGCGTCACCTCCATGGTCACCGCCTTCGAGATCCTCCGCACCGCCCACAAGAACGCCGCCCCAAATCCTCCCAACTGGTACAAGATCCTCCAGGTTGAGCCCTTTGCCCACATCAACACCATTAAGACCAAATACAATAAGCTAATTGAGCAGAAATTGCCCACATCTCGCTTTTCTTCTCCACCCTGATAAGAACCCCCATTTGGGCTCCGACGAGGCCTTCAAGCTTGTAGAGGAGGCCTTTCGGTTCCTTTCGGATAGGATTAGGAGGAAGGAGTATGATATGAAGCTTAGGATTGGAGAATGGATGGTGGCCAGAAGTGGTGGTCTCCGGTGATGGCAGAGGAAGAGAAGAAGAAGAGAGGTCGAGGGAGAGAGAGAGACCGTGCGGCCAGGAGAGAGGGAGAGAGGGAGGGAGAGAGAGAGAGAGTATAAAAAAAGGGGAGAAAAATTAAAAAAATAGAGAAAAAAATAATAATAATAGAAAATGAGGGGCATAATAGTCCTTTCGGATCATTTTGGACTTATTATATGAGAATTAGAGAGTATAAGGACTATCTAGTTTAATTTAAAAGGCGAGGGACTAAACTGTTTTTCAGGGAAAAGTTTGAGGAGTAACAAGTATTTAATCCAAAAAAATAATTTCCTTTTTCTCATTCTATTTTGTACACGTACTTTTATAGTACTTGATTAACACCACTCATTAAGTCTACTAAGCTCGTTTATAAAACGAGTCTACAAGCAAGGAAAACAATCTAAGTAACTAAATAATTGAATTCAATTTTGTAGGCTACAAAAAAACAAACCCGAAATTAGGCAAAGGCTCAGGCCTAAAGAGACTCAAACCCTTGCCCAATTCAATGCATCAAATCCAGAAAGCCCTAGCCCACTGGAAAACCCTAGCACCCTAGCAAACCAATCGCTGCCGCCATCACCAAGACTTGCGACATCTTCCTATCTGTTGCTGGCAACCACGTGCACCACGGCCGTCACAATCCCTTGGGACCGGTAACTGAGCAAATCACCAACCAAGGAGGAAGAAAACTCATCCCAGCCAACACAAACCTAAAGTCATGGGTGACCCATACATCCCAATGAAAATTCATGGATGCGAAAGGCAATTATGGAAGAGTAAAACCAAATGAGTCTTGGTTCTCCTCCTCAATCTTCCCACAATGGATGAACTATAGCTCGGCCCCTAACCGCATCGGCGACCTGATACACCACGTCTGTATAATTGGTCGGGAGTTGCATCTCTTTTGACGAAGTAGCAAAAGAACATATGCCAAAAAGGAGCTACTGCTAACAAGTAGGCGGAAGCCCTTCCGAGGAATGACGACTAGCGTTGCCTCCTTGATCGCCACATTCATATGAAGAATTGAAGATGGCATTGATAAAGGTTTTTGGGAGATAGAGAGAGATAGAGGGTCATTCTTTTCAATTAGGAGGAACTTATTTCTCTTTCTGTATAACGAATTTCAACTTTTGTAATTTTTTTTTCTTCAGTTTAGTAACTATGATGTCCAATTACAATCGTTATCTTTTGATTTTGTATTCTTATGTATGGTTATTCAATTTCAAAATATATATTTTTTCATTGACTCGGCCCTCCTAAATATACAATCCTAGCTCAGCCCATGATTGCTCAGTTTAAAATACTAGTTCCATACTTAATCATTGTATTGGTTTAGGGTTGAGTATTTTTTTAGTATTGATTTGAGCATCACTGATGAGTTGAAAATGAATAGAGGCTAAATCATGGAAAATTCTTCTATGCACTGGCAATACAAGTGAACTGGCAATTCCAGTATATCTGAACTGTTAATATTTATAGGCAACTTTTTTTTAGTAGTTAAAAAATGTATTTAATATTATCCAACAATTTATTCATGTTAGTGCAAATATACTTACACTGAATATTATCTTCTAAATCATAATATTCTTTTGCTAGACGACGAATACGAATTCTGGAGTTTATAATGGGATGTCCATTTGCATATAGTGTAACCTACTTTAGATGCTGATAGTAATCTCTACATCAATTGGAGTGACTTCTTAAAATTATCAATATTCAAGAATCACAGAATTGCAATGCTTTTCTTTATTTTGGTCGGTGAAATTAACTTTAATCATAATCAGAACATCCTCAGTGTGTAGGCCAATTCAGGCTCATGGCTTTATGCAAAGTTTCTTATGAGATCTAATGCTTGCGAGTCCACTGAAAGGTAGTTATGCTTCCATAGCTCATCTCTCTGATATGCAAGAGGCATTAATTTGTAGCATGATCGGCAAATCCAAGATTGCCTTGAATAAAGCATATGACCGCATTGAGTGCGATCTTCTTCAGGTGCTTATGTTAGCAATAGTATCCTAAAGAACCTCTTTATCTCTCCACCTCTTCCCCTTGTCGAGGAGACACCGTCGTCATTGAACTTTTGAGCTAGTGCTCTATGCAATGGCATGGATTGTGGGTTAACATTAGCCATGGGCCAATAATTTTGACAAACATTCTCATTGCGGATGATTGAATCTCTATTTTTATAAAAGCTATTTTGAGAAATTATATAGAGCCAATCTTTTTTAGCATGTGTCAAAATATCAGTAGTCTTTCCTTAATCATGTAAAAAAATTTTAATTTTAAGCCTCGTTTGTTTCACAAATTTGAGATTTAAGAAAAAAGTTAGACAAATGCATATCCGGTGAGCTAATCTTTTTTTAACATGTGTCAAAATGTCAATAGTCTTTCCTTAATCATGTGAACTTTTTAGTTTTTAAGTTTCGTCTGGTTCATGCATTGGAGGTTTAGGAAATTTTTTTTTTTTTAATGGGAGATATAGACGAGGAGTCCTCCTCTTCTATCATTTCATGAGATTAAAAGGAAGTTTAGGAAAGAAGTTAGACAAATGCATATATGATTGGAAAAAAAAATCCTTTAGCTTTGGAACATAGAGGGAAAAGCGAATCCTTGCATCATACTTTTTTTTTTTTTTTTTTTTTTTTGATCAAGTGAAATATCGTTCATACTTAAGATTGAATTTTCCTTTTCATTTCGTACGTTCTATTTAAACTGTTTTTTTTTTTTTTAAGTATAATCATATTCTTTACCACGTCTTCAAAGTTTTTTTTTTTTTTTTTGGGGGTGGGGTTTCTTTTAAGTGGTACCGACATGAAGAAAAACAATCACACATTTTTGGAGGAAACTTGAAAATATATATAGATGGACACATTTTTATACATGCACGGCTTTATTAATATTGATCACACAAATTCCCTGGAAATATTCTCAGAATTTCAGGCCAGTACACTGGAGGATTCATCAGGGGCGAACTTTTCATACTCACCACGAACCATCTTGGACACTGGAGCTTCCACCGCATGAGCTACATTGTGCTGTTGAATCACAAGGATTGATGAGACCACACCGTGGCCGGAAAAGGCCAAAATGTCTCCGACAGGCCCCAGCTCAGCGTGCTCCGCTTGTCGGTCTGCCAATTCCGCTACCATACTTGATGGGAACCGTCCTTTTCCTACTATTATTAGGTCCTGATCTCCACTGCGTCCAATTGCCAACACCCCCTCCACAATATTCCTAGCCACCACTAGCTCAGTGTACTCTGCCGTCCCATCCTCCACCAACTTGCTCCTGAACTCAGCCACTGCAGCCTCATCTAGTTCCTGATCCATGTAAAACGACATCATTTGGTTACGACAAGCTTTCCACTATTTTGTAATCCTAGAATTGCCGACTAAAGTGATACATGCATACGATGTGATCAAATTATACTATAATAGCACACTTGCATTACCTTTTCTTTCTCTCGGTCCATGTTCTCGGTGGACTTGGTGGGTGAAGGCTTTAACATAAGCCCATTACTCTCCAGACCTTCTTTCTCGGCGAACCTCACAACCTTCACTTTAACAGCCGGGTGGTCAGCCATCCGACCACCCAATTCCAAGGCCTCTCGATCATCAGGCCCACCCAAAAACACAATACAAATCCGTAGGGCCACAACCTTATCCGGCTCGAGACTTTGGGCTTTGAAATTATCAAATCCACGGTCCACAAGCACTGCAACCGAGCACGGCGCATTTTGGAGCACTCTTTGGTTGACCCCTCTCCAATCATTGCCCACATTGATCTCTTTTTTCTCATGATCATCACCATCACATCTCCATTGCTTGTGGAATGGCAAGACGATCATGGCCGCCCTCTTCTCTTCCGCCACATGGCAAATATCCTCATACATTGTTGCCAAAGCCGAAATTGCGGTTGTGGGCCGGACCGTAACTCGTCCCAATTGACTATAGGCTTGGAATGCCCCAGCAACTCTATCATACCACTCACCTCGAGGCGTTCGGTTAAAGAAAGGAAACCCATTTTTTCGAGCCCGTTGGACCATAACGATTGAAGAAGAGCGCTCGGTGAGTTCAACAAGGTGCATTAGGAAGAGTTTGAGTTGGGATTTTTTGGTGCTTCGAATTGAATCTATTAAGCTTATGAGCGAGGGTGCATTGTTTGGACCATGAACACACGCAAGAATTCGGAGCTCGTCTTTGGCGGCTTGATCAGCTGTGGATAGATCACAAAGTTTACGGTGAGTGCGAATAGAGATTCCACGTGCCGGTTTGTAAATGGCCATCACTACCGGACATGTAATGAAGGTGGTGAAGAGTGCCATGAGGACTAGAATTGCAAATGACTCGTCATTTAGCACCTGTAATTATATAAGCAATTCGTAAGATAATATTCAGTGAAAAACCAAATTCAGGATAATTAAGTGTTTAAGAGTATAGATCGAGATTATTAAATTTGTAAGCTTTTCTTGGGTTACAAGGTAGGTTGAAATTAAAGTGCAGGTAGATTAAAAATCTACATATACATTGAATAAAAGGCAAATACGTACTCTTAATTATTAGAACAAATTCGACCCAAAAAAATACTAGAACAAACAGAAATTTATATTGAATGTTTAGTCTCGCAGCAATAATACACTTGCCATTCAATCCAACTTTAATTTTTTGGATTGATCAACAATAAAGCGATAGAAGACTTGGCCCAAACTTCTTGCTTTATAACCTTTGTGCATGTCCTTATAAAAATGGGCTTTATCGCTTTACAGCCATGCTTTTTCTGATTGCATTTCTTTTCCTAGACATCTAACCAGAAATGTCTTAATATTGCAGACGGAGAAATTGTTTTAACCCACCTAAGCCTTAAGAAAAGAGGGAGCAATGTTTATGAATAAAGCAAAAACTGACATAAAGCTAGTATTATTGGAGTTAGAAGATAACAGAGGCAACAACGTAAGGGACAGATTATAAAGAGAGAAGGATACATAAAAGTTGATCGAGCTGTTGTTTTCAAAAGGATTAATTTGCAATTGATTCCCTCTACCATTTTTTCTTTTTGGTCGTCTATTGCTACACTTACATGGTCCTCATTAACAAACGCTTCGCATCCTGAACAGGATTTGACTCACTAATGCCAGCTCGTTGCATTTGATTAAGGATCTCTTATGATCATTTCTTTCGTATACGGATAAGTTTGTTGGTGCATCATTTCTAACTAGAATATGGATCTCATATGATGTTGTGGGTGTTAAATCTCTAAAACTTCATCTTTTAAATTTTATGCCAAACCATTCAAACTTAGAAAGTTCCGATATTTATACTACTTGTCTTTTGAATTACCTTAACTTCACAGCTTTGATGAGATCTGATGTATTGTTAGTACTTAATAGTATGATCGCATCCAACTAATAGATGGTCAACTGTTAAATTAAAATGACATTGTTTTGGTTCCATCTATTCTTATAAGTGATGAAGAATAGAATCTCACCATGAAAAAACCTATCCTTGCAAAAATAATTATATGATCTCTCACGACTCTAAACTATTATTAATTGATTTAGGTAAATATTTTAGATATCTACAAAGTATTAGAGTAGCCTCTCTCTCTCTCTCTCTCTCTCTCTCTCTCTCTCTCTCTCTCTCTCTCTCTCTATATATATATATATATATATATATATAGATCCTATCCAGAGCGAGGCCTCGCTCTGAAATTAAAGTACGAGGTTGGAGTTTAGGGTCACTTTTCGGTCGCATCTCCACATCTCGACCGTTCATTTTTTAGGTACTAGTGTATAGATCATCTCTGCAAAATTTCAGCCAAATTGATGGTCGTTAAGGCATTGATAACTACCTTAAAGCTAGTACGGTTCAGGTTTGACAGATTCAGTTCGTCCATTGGTTTAAGCGGGTTAGATACCTTAAAGATCATCAATTTGGCTGAAATTTTGCAGAGATGATCTATACACTAGTACCTAAAAAATGAACGGTCGAGATGTGGAGATGCGACCGAAAAGTGACCCTAAACTCCAACGTCGCACTTTAATTTCAGAGCGAGGCCTCGCTCTGGATAGGTCTGTATATATATATATATATATATACATATATATATATATATATATATATATATATATATATATATATATATACTATTTATCCAATCATGTATCATATCAAATTTAGCGACAGATATTGTATGTGTGCATGAATGTTATTCATAATATGGCAAAATACTTTATCTACGACGTGATGTTGGGGTAATAGATTGAAAACGAACGTAAAGTTTAATTATTAGTATCTAACTTAAAGCTAAATACTTGGATTTATAGGCTAAGACATTTTGCTGTGATATGAGAATACACATCCATTCAACTATCCGACATTACACAGTTTACACTTTCAGCCGTTTAGGATGCAAACTTTTTTTTTTTTTTTAGAAGGATTCAAACTATTGGTTTCTGGGAAATGACAAGTTTCTTTGGCTCTGACTTTGGTAAATGACATGTTTTTCTGGCAGTACCTATCTGTACATTCTCTATCATTCTCATTAATCAAAATCTCAAAATGACATTTTATGATTAAGAAGTCAATCACGCTAATTTAAGGGGTCAACATATAAAATTATAAACACAGTGATAAATTAATTGCAAGAACTGAACTGACCTTCTCCTCCTTGCCAATGTTTAGAACAATGAGCTCCACCAAGCCTTTAGTGTTCATGAGCACACCAAGTGTCAATGACTCTCTTGCCGGAATCATAAACATCATTGCCACCACAAACGTCCCGAGAATCTTCCCAGCGCAAGCCGTGGTTATAACCAGAGCCAACAACCCCCACGCCCTGCCGCCACGTATTTTAGCCACATCTGTTTTCAACCCACTTGATGCAAAGTAAAGCGGAAGCAACAAGCCGGACACTAAGTCTTCAATCCTCGATATTAATCTATCTGCAAACTGTCCTTTCGGAATTGCGAGTCCGAAGACGAAAGCTCCAAATATGGAATGAATTCCAATTATGTCAGTCATGAACCCGGCCACCATTACTCCGGTTAAGGTTAAGCAAATATAGGCTTCGTCCACGACATCTTGCTCCGGTGTGCACCGGCTGGCGACCCATTTCATGGCAGGTCGGATCACGACCATCATGAAGGCCACAAAGGCAACACCTGTCAATAGGGAATATGTTAGATCTCAACTTATATTTTAATCATTTTGATATAGTCACATTAGAAAGGGATCGAAACTCTTAACATACGTACGTAAGTTAGTGCTACCTTACTTCTGGTATTTATCTAGTGTCAGATCAAGTAATTAGAATGGTAGTTGGTGCTATAGTTCATTATATCAGAAATATTCAGAATGATTAAATTAATAAACTGTATTCACTAGCCAAATCTGATTATTAGATTTTGTCCACTAATATCATTGCAGAGAGCAAATTTTGTGAGTCAAAAACTCCCATTGAGAATACCCTATATAATGAAGAAAAATCATATGAAAATAAGAGAAAAGTACGTACTACAAGAAAACATTGAGAAATAATAAAAAAATAAAGGAGATTGTTATTTATATGAAATATATATCACCTGAAAGGAGGACCCAAATGGATATCAAAGGGCTCTTGTTGTGGCCACCAGCACCGTCACCTGCCAGGGCCACCGCCACGGCCAGCAAGATCCATGCACCAACGTCGTTGAAGGCAGCAGCCGCCATGGCAGTCTCCCCAATCTGAGTTGTTAACAGTTTGAGCTCCGCTAAGATGCGGGCAAGCACAGGGAAGGCGGTGATGGAGAGGGCAACTCCCATGAAGACAAGGAACTGAGTGAACCCTGCTTTGTCAGCTCCATCAATTGTTTTGCGGAAGACCAAAGCGACGCCGATGCCGCAGAGGAAAGGGAGCGTTATGCCGGCGAGAGCTATGCTGAAACCCCTTCTGCCACTTCGGCGAGTGGAGCTCAGATCGAGCTCTAAGCCTACAAGGAACAAGTAAAATAGAAGACCAATACTTGCCACTGATTCTAATATTGGAGTGCTCCATGAAGGAAAGATTTTGTGCAAGTAATCTTTGTTTCGTCCGAAAGCTGAAGGACCAAGCAGAATTCCACCCTAATCACAAAGTCAAAAAATACTATATATTAATAAGAGCTAATAATAACAAATATTATAACAGTGTGACCACATAATATTTCAGGTTATATCGTTAGAAAGTACATACGACAATCTCTGCAATGACTTTGGGTTGGTGGAGGGGTTTCAGTAGGAAAGCAAGGAAGCGGCTGACGACGATGATCAAGGTGGTCTGAACTATTAGGAGTGGGAAGGCGAAGTTTAAAGGGTTGTCGCCTTGCCACAGGCCATTTGATGCTGTTCTGATGGTGGTTATATTCACCATAGCTAAGTTTGGCTAGATCTAGCAAGCTAGAGGGAGTTCAGTGTTATCAAGCTTGTGGTTGAGGAGGTTTGCAACAGGGAATAGCATGGACCGAGTAGGAAGAAGAGTAAAGCAATATATAGAGGGAGGGGTGAGCAAGTATTGGTCTTGTCGTTGTGTACAATTGTGCAAAGTGGGTACGTTCACGTCTTCCCCAGTTAAAGCTTAAATTTGGGTTATCAAAATGAAATATTTCTATATCTGTATTTAATTTAGTGCATATAGGTCAATGAACAATGGCATTCCATGTGTTTTCATCAATCGCTTTCTAACAAGCCCGCTGGGTTGTTTTAGCGTAAAGCAATTAGGAGCCTAGCTAGGACTAACCCAAGTGGGTAATTAAAGTAAAATTAACTTATCATATTTTCATCTCTAGAATATTGGAATTGTAAAATGACATGTTTTTCAGTTCTTGTTTGTTCTTTGGATGTTGTTTTTGGATGAAAACTACAAAGCAAATACGAATTAAATTAGTTGCATGTGAGATACCATTTATAGATTGTAGCCAATGGTAAAAGTTAAAATCAACCAAATGCAGTTAACAAGTAACAAGCGTATTCGAAGTTATTAATTACAAGCGGCTCCCAGTACGTGTAATGGTAAAACCTTCATCTTTGAACAAGCTGTAAACTTGGAGTCTTTTCTGTTTGTTGGAAATGGAAGTGGCAATATCCAACTGTGCTAGCTTATCCCTTCGATCACCGTTTTTACAAATTTACGGTTTAGCTTTTAGGATCAAAGAGAAAAACCTAACCGTAATTTTTAACATTAACTACATGTCAATCAACAATTTATAAGATACGTATTATCACAAAAGATGCTCTAATGGGAGTCTTAAACATTTTTACTCAGTAGGGTTTAATTAACTTCAAAATCTTACATCCAAGTCTTAGAGAGTGAGTAGAAATTTTACTTGTAACAAAATGTACGTAGGAATGCAGCTTAATAAGAACGCTGCTTATTAGCGCAGGATTACATCCCCACGATCCCGATGCAGTAGGGTTTAATGAAGAAAACAAACAAGAGTATTAGAAACTACGAGAGATTATTAGTTTCCAATCAACTGTAGGCGACGCCAGAAAGCCGTCCGAGAATCTTCGAACTGACACGTGTAGGGACGTAGCTATGCCTCAGGCTATTTGGGCTGTAGCCCAAGGGAGATTTTGGGCCAAAAGTTGTCAAGTATAGGTATAGCCCAAATAAATAAATAAAAATACACATACACACACGCTAACTCACACACTAGGTCTCGACACTTTGTGTCTCAATCACCGTCTGTCTGAAAAGTGAGAATCAATTATGCAGCCGCCGAGCCACCTCCTTCTGAGGCTCAGTCCCTCCAGTCTGACTTCCTCAATCCCTCACCGTGACTCCCTCTGACTCTTTGAGGCTTAGACACTCAGTCCCGCTACCGAGCCACCTCCACCGCTCCGCGAATTGAAGTAAGGATCAATTAAAATTGCTATTCATTTCGGTTTTAATCGATTTTATTTGTATATATTTCTAATAATAAAGGCGTGAGAATGAGGCTCTCATTGGGTTCCAAACCTCAAAACAAAAAATAAGTTATTCACAAAATTTTTATATAATTAAAATTAGCCCAACCTAAATTCAATTCCTGGCTACGTCCCTGGTCATACGTGTACACCAAAAAGCCAACTAATCCCAGCTGCAATGGTGTGATCAGTATCATGATCTTGTAGGAGTGCATGTGGCCTGCGTCGACTATCCAGTTTACCAAAATTCTTAAAAGCAGACACTCGCAGAGTAGGACAGTTTCATTTTTTTGTTTACTTTCTTCCACTCGTTTATGTCCTCAATATCCCTTTTTTTCTTCTTTTATTCCACAGATGCCTAAGAATGGCCGACTACAGTTAAAAGGGTGATCAAGGTATTAGACCTGCCGGAGATCTTTCATTGATCTTTTCTGTTTGATTGTCTACTTATCTTCAAAACGTCGATTTAAGGTATTATAGTGTATTTGCAAATAATTAGTTTGAGAAAGATAAACTAATTAAGTTTACGATCGACATATAGATGATCCACAATTAACACCACAAAAATCAAATCAAAAAGATAAGCACGCGCGCATAAACCTAACCTTCCCTACAATTCTGGATGAACTAATCACGAGACTCTGCAAAGGGTTGCCATTTTTGTTCACTACATCTAATTGGACTCGTGGCGCACCTCTCTACTTCAAGAATCACAAGCTAGATATTCAAACCAAATGTCGACCATAATATTGGATATGATTACAAAGTTAACTAAATCCATACCAAAACGCATGGCTCTCCTTCATATGTACATCGAAAAAGGATACATTTTCCTACTCAAGTACTCATCACCATGTATATTTATGCCCATCACTATCCAGACGACTGATTGACGATGCTCCATTATCAGAGACTCCAGTACGTACTTTATTTCACATGCATTGTAAATGTCAAAGTCTTAAAGACTCGTATGCTCTGTCCTTTTTTTATGACTCTAAAGAATCGAGTTGAGTGCTGATGTTGTTTACACCCAGTTTATGAACCTCCATTCCATCAAATTGCAGTCGCTGAAAAGACAAAATTAAGATAATTACTAATGATTTATTTAATTATTAGCATGATTATCTTGATGAGGCTATATAAGGAGAAGAGATGTTCCAACTAGAAGTATAGGAGGAGATTAAGTTTCTTGACATGATGATAAGAATTCCACGCAGCAAGCAAGAATGTTGGAACTAATTAAAGTCAATGTATCTTGGTGGTCATCAAACACTCCAAAGCAATGTAGTCATGGACAATACTTATTGAATTTGAATGGATTTCTACTGCATGACGTGGTGCAATGCTTAATTGCATGATCAAATATTGAGAAGCCATATATATCATGCATATTTGTTAGCTGATGACGTGGGGCTTTAGTATATATCAAGTATATTACTTAACATGCATTAGGAGCCCTAATAGCAATTTGAGTTCGAGAGAAAGACTTTACATCCGCTTGGTCATCCAACAAGTCCACCTCTATATAAAGAAGCATCGACAGAAGAGACAAGACACACACAACTCCAGAAACTCAAGTCATCAAGCTTTTCTTGCTTTCGTCTTATCTTTTGCTTAGGTAGAATTTCCGTCTGTTCCTTAGTTAGTTTGCTCTGCTAGTTACAATCTTAGTTACTTTACTTTCCTTGTAACCTAGTATCGATTTTGAATTGTTCTCTTTGTTTTCTTTCAAACAATAGTTAATAATTTTCAGCCGTTCAAGATTTCAATTTCATTGTTTGCTCTTTATTGTCTTTGTACTTTATTTGTTTGACCATGTTATTTACTGTTCGTAGTCACATAGTAGCTATCGATCTTGAGAATTTCATTCGTTACGAGTTCACCTTAATTTACAGTTACATGTTATTATTTGGATCTAATTGAGTTAAGCCCTGTGACTAGACAATTCGTATTTACTCACACTCTCACAACCACACCTAACTCACCCGACCTTCAGCCACCAAGTCCTTGATCCAGAGGCATCAGACTATCGGCCGAGACTAAGTTCTGTCCTCGTCCAACAATCGCTTGATAAGTTAGAATCACGCGCACTACATCTCTAATTGCACACTTGGCCTTTTGGCCGTATGCTGGCACGCTCCACAATCTAATCATCGAGAAGGATATTTGTTCCTTGATCCCTCGACTGTCTAGGCCGAGGTGATTTTCAGAGGCAACAGATGTTCCAGCTGAGATGTGCATGCATGTGTTCTGAAAGTCTTAATTACCTGTTTGTTAATTTGGCACACAGAAAAGCCGAAAATAATCGTAATAGGTATCCGTGATTCAAAAAGAATCAAAGTACAAAGAAAAGTTCAGGCCTGATCGATAGATATATCATCATTCACAATATGAACCACATGGGAATGGGGTATTCTGATCGTAGTTCAGCTGCCTCTGTTGTTTTCTTGTTCGATCTCTTTTGACTCTTTGATTGTTAGCTACTTAGCTATCAATCATGTTATGGCCATATATGAGTTCTGATCGACTAGGATTTGGATTGAATTGTTGCTTGACATATGATTAATGTGGGATTTATTGGCGTGAAGAATATAAGATTAAATACATTAAGATAAAGCATGATTAAGTGGTAGCTATTAGGTTTTCTTCAGAGGTCAAAACAGGATAATTAACCCCTAAATTCTATGCATGTACAGCAACAAATCAAGTAATGATTATTCATCCAAATGCTAACAGGCGTTACCGCACGGCGTATCCGATATAAATATAGAAGAAAATTAAAAGACGCAACTAGCTAGTTAACTCCATGCGTATATAAAGCAAAATATTGTTCTTTAACAAAGTGGCGACTCGGCAATCTAAAAGAAAAATTAAAAGGGCAAAAAGTGGTGATTAAGATTTGCTAGTTTGACCCTGAACGTGGCTTAATATACTAATGTGGATTAAGATACAAGCTTAATCTTTGACATGCAAAAGCCAATCAAATTCCCAGATCCTGTCAAAAAGCTAAAGAACAAGCTAACTGTGTTGCCACGAAGCAACTCTTGATAAGCATCTAAACCAACTGAGAATCTTTGCCGGCTTATATAGATTTCAGTTTCACTTTGATTGTATCGTCTTCTTGGTTGATGGTATTCATTTCAGATATATATATCGAGCCTCCTCAACCCTTTCAAGATTGTGTTTCAAACGAAAGTGGCAAACCTCATTTCTTCAAGTTCACACTAATTGCAATAGACTGGTAAACACAATCATCATATGCGTCATGAGTTCTGTTTGATCAAAGATGGGTGAACCTTCCCCGGTTAGCTTCTTAGTACGTTTAAGAGTACCTGCAATCATGTTCACATTTTCCAGCTGAAATTTAACTAAAATGACTAAAATATTAAGAGCTCTTTATAAAGGACCACAATGTTTTCTAAGATTCTTTATAGAATGTAAGGATTGATACATGCAGATGTTCGAGAATCGCCAATAATTAATACCAATTGCATTTCAATCTCCTCTACGATAGATTCAAAGTTCGATTCTCGTTTTCTTTTACCTCAGCTCATTTTTAGTTAACCACATTACAACGAAGCAGATGCCAACTACGTACTAGACAAGCAGTTTTTTTTTTAACAATGTCGGTTGATTACTTGGATTAAGGGGAACAAAAATTAGTGCTGATGACCTAGCTAGCAGAAGAGAAGTTTCAATGGATCTCCTTAATTTGTTTTGTTTTGTGAAAAAACCAACTTAATAAACATGATTGGTTTACCTAGAAATGGAAAGAACCATATATAATTTGAGCTTAACTATCCAAGAGAACAGGTGGAATGATTTTGGTGTAAGTTAATATTAACCACTCTCTCCAAAAAACTCGGACTGCACCTAGGTTTTGCAATTTTCATCCGGCGGCCCTCGAGATCGGCGTTGGTTCTCCATGCCGGTATTGGGCGGCATTGCCTCGGTAGTCTCATGAGTGAGGTGTGGCTCAAGGTTTGAGCGAAATGGGGGTCGAGAGCTTCCAGGACCTATGGCGGCGGGCATCTTCGGCAGGGATTTACCAGGACCTGTGATGGCGTGGCTATGGTGCATCTGAACGGATCGTGGTGGCGGCGTGGCTGGGTTTCTGCGCGGTTTCTTGGGGGAGGACGCGGCGGTTGTAGGTCTGCCAACGTGGTCGACGGCTGGAGCTTGGGATGGTGGAGCGGGCTGGGGTCATCCCTTTGCTGCTGGGCCTTGAGCTGGGCTCATTCTCTTGGGGCTGCCCTTTCGGCCTTTAATTTGGGCTGGGGTGTTTTGCCCCAGGTCCATCCTATGTTTTTTAGCTTATCTAATTACAACAAATTCCTTATATTAGGAAGCTATGCATTTCTCTGCACTCTATGTACCTCTAGCGCCTCTGAAGTAGTACCAAATGAGGATTCTCACTACTTCTACGTATTTGATTATATAATGGGTAAGTTTATTTCTATGTACCACTATGGGTACTACCACTATCTTCTTTTCTGTGTATACCCTTAAATGGCAGCTGAAATGGATGTAACGATCGATTCTAGCTTGTGATGAATATAACAATCATTTATCGATTGATTCAAAAAAAAAAAAAAAGAGAGAGAGAGAGAGAACAGGTGGAATAAAAAAAACATTAAAAAGCTCTGATCATTGTCCAAATCATATATTCATAATGAACAGGTGGAATTGTGGAAAGATATCGTATAGATATTAAAAGCCACAAGAAAATTGTGAAAAGACGACCTAAGATTTAATCAGGATATACCCACAACAATAGATTCAGGTTTCAATTGTGTATAGGAACGATAATCATCGTTAATTACGTGCATAGGTCGGCCAACCAAAAAATTCCATTAGAATGATATGATGTATTCAAAGTGCACTAGCTAGGTCTTATAGTTTCGTATATTTGTTGGCACGTTACGTCAATTAGGAATAGTTAAAACTTAAAAACTTATAGTAGCCATCGACTCGAATTGGAAACATTATTAACATAAGAGGATTGCTAAGTAGAGATCTACTTTATTTGATTTTGTTTTGGGACCTGGACAAATTAATATAATTGAAGTCCATACTAGAAGATTCAGTTGATTTCGAATAATGGAAGTTTTGTCTTTCTTTCTTGTTTTGATCACAACGATTGATCATTGTTTGTAGCGACTAGCGAGTCATCATGCACATGCATAGGAAAAGGCGGCGAAAAGATTTCATTGATTCAGATATATGAGCTTCATAACTTAGGAATTGAGATCTCTATATGCGTCATGCATGATGATTTGATTCTCTCATTATATTTACTAAGGAATTGAATTGCATCTTTGATGATATTAGTTATTTTTCAGTCAAAATATAGATAAATAGTTAAAAGAGTTATTTTCGCTAGTCATTACACTATTTCTCTCTATTTTATACTAAACTTGCCTTCTACACTGATAATTTAAAAAAAAAAAATTAAACGGGGATTGAAGTTTTTCACATGAGTTGGCAGTTTTTTTATGTTAGTTTGTGGTTTTTTCATGTACTTTATCCCACTTTCACAATTTTTTTTATTATTATTATTGTTATTTTGTTTTTTTTTTGTAATTTGACTATTATTCCTAACAATTTCATGAGTAATAAAACTTTTTAATAATTCATGGTTATTTTAGTATATTTTTTAGGGAAAACATCACCAATAGTCACTGAGTTATGACTTATTCGACACTTAACTCACTGTATTTTCAACCATATCACTTAACTCACTCAGTTTTACATCCGTCTTTCACTTAACTCACTGTCGTTAATTCTGCCGTTAAAAGCTATTAAAATTGAGGGTATATTTGTCTAAACACTAAAAAAATGCATTTCTAATTTTTTTTTTTTTTTTTAAAGACAAATTTTTTTTCAAATTATATTTAAGTTAAAAAAATCATTTTTTATTAGAAATTTAAAAAATTGAAAAAAGTCTAATAAATGTAAATTGAGGGTATATTTGTCTAAACACTAAAAAAATGCATTTCTAACTTTTTAAAAAAAAAAAAGACAATTTTTTTTCAAATTATATTTAAGTTAAAAAAATCATTTTTTATTAGAAATTTCAGAAATTAAAAAAATTGAAAAAAAGTCTAATAAATGTAGTTTTTTTAAGTTAAAAATGATTTTTAAGTGTTTTGACAAATATACCCTCAATTTTAACGGCTTCTAACGGTAGAATTAACGGCAGTGAGTTAAGTGAAAGACGGATGTAAAACTGAGTGAGTTAAGTGATATTGTTGAAAATACAGTGAGTTAAGTGTCGAATAAGTCATAACTCAGTGACCATTGGTGATATTTCCCCTATTTTTTATGTTGGGTTGATCTAATGGAAGCATACTAGCCTGCAAATGAGGTGAACGCTGCAGAGCTTCTCTTGGTCATAAGAGTTCTCTGGTTCGAATTTCACCCTGTGAAAAAACATCCCTTGAGAATGGGCTCTCGACCCATGGTGATGGAGGGCAAAACACTTGTCTCTTTGGGTGGTCTCAGTCGATAGACAGGCTATGGGGATGAGATTGAAAAAACTGTCTCACGGCCCAGAGTGATAGCTCACTCAACCACCATTTTAAAGATCAAAAAACAATCATGGATAACAACCAAAATCTTGTGACCGGCCCTAGACAGCAAAACAAGGTAAATATATTAATTCTATCCCAATGGACATGTGACGGAATGGATTTTGGAGGGCCCAAAACTACACTTGAGCCGACTTTCAATAGAAAGGAGAAGCAAACAACTTTGGACGATTTATCAAATTAAAACCCTGGATGATACAATGTAACAAAGCTTCAGCAGTGACAGGAACGAAATAGGCCTGCCAGGCCCAATACTTTCACAAAATTTATCCGCCCAAAACACTAAACCCTTCAGAGCTCAGACGCAGAAGGTTTCAGCCCCAAAAAGTCTGAAACACTGGAAACGCTCTAGGTAAACAGAAAAAATGATCAACAGACTCAGGTAGGGAGAAAATGGAATTTTATGCCAATTATAGAAGCAAAACATCAAATCCATAGCACCAAATCAAACACCCCATAAAGTGAACGAAACTAGTTTTGCAAATTGGATAGCCTCACTATTATAACCCTTGTTCTTCAACAAATTGGAGTTTCAACAAAGGCAACTGGGCGATTAAAATTGCAGACCAAAATCAAACCATTCAATTAAGAAAAATACAGGTAAAAGAAGCAAGTAGATTCTTCATTCAAAATCAGCCTAAACAACATCGAATTCCAATTACTTCATCAAAAAAAGAAACCCTAATCCAACCACCAGCGAAATCAGCCCCATTCCCTTTACAAATTTCCCAAATCCCAAACCCTAACCCTAACCGCCGAACCCGTAGAGAGTCCTGCCCTGCCTCTTGAGCGCGTACACCACATCCATGGCCGTCACCGTCTTCCTCCTGGCGTGCTCGGTGTACGTCACGGCATCGCGGATGACGTTCTCCAGAAAGATCTTGAGGACGCCACGTGTCTCCTCGTAGATGAGGCCACTGATACGCTTGACGCCGCCACGGCGAGCCAGACGGCGGATGGCCGGCTTGGTGATGCCCTGGATGTTGTCGCGGAGGACCTTCCTGTGGCGCTTGGCCCCGCCTTTGCCCAAACCCTTACCGCCCTTGCCCCGACCCGACATTTTGATTCGATTTCGGATTTCGGATCTTGGATTTTTTGAAATGCTTTGTGTGAGAGGGAGGTGGTGAGTGGGTGGGATTTTATAGTTGGGGGGTTTGTGTTTTCTGGCTCTGAGATTTGGGAGGGAGAGCCTGGGCCGTTGGATTTGTTGTTGAATCCACGGGTGAGAATGGGGATCCGAGGCATGAGTTTAAGTTGTGTGTGATTGGTTGGTTCTGTGGCTTGTGGTTTCACGAGGATTGATGACTTGGCGATTTTTGTGTTTGTATAGAGTGAGATGTGAAGCGTTGGATTTGTGTACGTGGACGTTTGATAAATTACACGGACGTCTCCTTACCACAATTTTGGGTTAGAAACTTTAATATTCTAAAACGCAAATTTTTTTTTTTTTTTTGAATAGAAATTGATATCATTAGGATCAATAGCCGGCATTCAGCCAATGGCTAGAGTCTAGATGCACTTACAAAAAGATAGCCGGTAAGAAAAGCCGGAAACCCTAATCTAAGCGAAACAAACTCATTACAAGTCAATGATAAGCTCGCTATAATTAGCGAACCTATAAACAAAGAAACTCCATGTCTTCTAGGGCAAAATCATTCACTAGCCTCCCATTAGCCAATCACGCAATTGTGGTACCAACAAAAAGCCACTTCCTAGCCAACAAATAGGAGTATCTCCTTATCCATAAGCCGCTTGAAATACACCAATCACATCCAAGATAATTACCAACTTTCGAAGAAGTCATGATCCGAATAGATTGGCCCTTGAAGACCATAGGTAAACCCAAACATGCCCAAGTAGGTCAAACTTTTGGGTCGGGCCTGCCCAAGTCACTAAGTAACAAATGAGGGTGGCAAGGCACCCTCCTTGATAGCCCACGAACTAGGCCCAGCTAACCCAAGCTCAAAGTCAGACCCAGAACCCCAGGCCCAACTCCAAGCCCAGGAATCTGCTCTGAGCAACGCCACCGCCGCTGCAAGTTCTGGCGGCCGTCTTCTCCAGAGAGCCATACCCGACTTTCTGTATCGAAGCAAACTGATCCACCCGCAAGATCCGACCGGCTGGAAACCAGTAGAATCCAAACGCGACCCCGATCTGCCTCCCCAATCGACCTCGGCGATCAACTTTGCTATGGACCGCCGCCGACTTCGTTGCTGCAAACGACACCCCGATTCACAGCCGGCCACACCAAGGAGGTTCAAGCCTAGCCCCGCCTCCAAAGAACCTACTGCCGCTTCTGCACCAGATCCGATTTGAAAACGCACATACACGAGGATGCCGCCAAAGTCACCAGCCGGAGAAACCAACTTTGATCTTGACGTCGCTGCCACAATACCCGCGACGACGTGACACCTCGCCGCACTAGATCCGTCGGTCTGGCAAGGCCGCAATGGTCGCCGCCGCACTCTTCTCTGCTCAAACCCTAGAGCCATTGCAGAAGCCATCCATTTGTTCGATAGTTTTTTGATAATTTGTAGTATGTTTTATAATTTGCTTCTAAAACGCAAATTGTTCATATATGTTAAATAAAATTGTTCTTTTTTTGTGGGAAAATAAAATTGTTCGTATATTACTTCTTCGAGTGGAATTATGTTGATTATTAAACGTAGGGGGTTTAAATAGAAAATTTTCATTAATATGTTGTAATTTCCATGAAGAAAATGTAATGATTTGTTTTTTTTTTTTTTTTGACTTTGTCAAGGGGAATCCAAAGGCTTCCTAGGCCCAAGATAAACTCATTCCGCGCATGTGAAATGCTCCAACTGTGCATTTAAGTAGAGATTGTTTCTAACGTGTAATTTGCTCCATTTTTTTAACTAACATTTCCTTTAAAAACAAAGTTACATTTCCAACATTCCCAAATTAACTACATGTGTGATTCTATCATAGTTGATGGAAAAGAAGGTTGATTTTGACACATAGTTCAAATTTTTATTTTTATTTTTTATCAAAAGATATGACTTCATTCATCGATAAAATTTATAATCAAAAAGTTTAGAATGGTCTTATTAAATCTTATCACAGCCTGGCAATGGCAAAGGGACCAAACTCTATTACAAAACTCAATCACTTTTATCTTTGACGAGAATTTAAATATCAGGCGTCATTTCATTCCCTACCAATTGTCAATTATTTTTCTTATTATCTTGATATATTGTTGCACATTATCGTAACGTGTTGGTTAGATACACACGTCCTTGCGGGTACCAAAAATATGTGAGGGGTTAAAAGAATCAATAGTATTTAGATTAAGGGAAAAATGCACGAACAGTGTCTGGAGACTCTGAGGACTGTTAAAATGATACCTGAACTTTCAAACGTATCAATGTGATACCTGGACTTATATTTTCTTGTCAACGTAGTTCCTACATCAACTTTCCGTTACGGCTCCGTCAGTTCGAGTCACGTGTGACGCATGTGAGGCCGAAAATGAGGGCAAAAAAGACTTTTCCACTCCATCAAATCCTAAAGGGAAAAATGCACGAACAGTGTCTGGAGACTCTGAGGACTGTCAAAATGATACCTGAACTTTCAAACGTATCAATGTGATACCTAGACTTATATTTTCTTGTCAACGTAGTACCTACATCAACTTTCCGTCACGGCTCCGTCAGTTCGAGTCACGTCTGACGCATGTGAGGCAGAAAATGAGGGCAAAAAAGACTTTTCCACTCCATCAAATCCTAAATGAATAAATTTAAAATTGAAAATAAAAACATAATAATTTATTATATTGAAAATAAAAGATGATTAATTTTCGATGGCCTCTTCAACACCTCCAAGTCCAACAGAGAAAGCACGAAGACTTGGATTGCAAAACAACCAAAACAATCACAGATGTATCAGATCGAATTAACACAAAATTTCATTCCTCCTTTGAAATCGCCTCAACAACATCAATGCAAACCTGTTGTGAAATGGGCAATGAAGAAGAAGAACCAAGAAGACGTTGCAGAAACCCTGAATTTCATTTTTCGTCACCACCCACACCCACACCTCCACCAAAACTCGAACTCAAACTCAAAATCCATTAATATCAAGTTATTAACTACAACAAAAACACAAGCAAGTAATGATATAGATGATCTCTCCGCCCTCCTCCTTCCTCAATCTCAAGTCCCGCTTTGAGTACCGTCGAAGTTTCCAGAGAACCCAATCCAAATCCAAATCCCAATCCCAATCCCAATCCCAATCCCAATCTCAATCTCAATCCCAATTTCAATTTCAATTTCGTCCTCCAAAATGAAGGACATAGTCTTCTTGAAGCCTCGCTTGTCAAAGATCTGAAATCGGCGATGAAGTGCGCCGCCGATCCTTTCGTCGAGGTCAACAGCGTCAGCGCTGTGTGCCTGAAATCGAGGAGTACTGAGGTGTTGTTGCTGGAGGAATTGGCGAGGACAACTAGTCTTTTTAGAGAGTGGTTGATCGAGGGGAGAGGAAGAAGACGAGAGGTGGAGGGGTGAAAAAAATTAATTAAAAAAATTAAAGGTAAATCAGTCTTTTTACCAAAAAAAAAATATTTAAAATGTTTTTACCAAAAAAAATATTTAAAATTTCAGTTATAGGGCAAATCAGTCTTTTTACCTTTATTTTGTACCTCATGTGCCTCACACAGTCACACGTGGTAAATTTAACGGTGCCGTGACGGAAAGTTGATGTAGGTACTACGTTGACAAGAAAATATAAGTCCAGGTATCACATTGATACGTTTGAAAGTTCAGGTATCATTTTGACAGTCCTAAGAGTCTCCAGACACTGTTCGTGCATTTTAAATGTCAGTTATAGGGCAAATCAGTCTTTTTACCTTCATTTTGTATGTCACGTGCCTCACACGTGGTAAATTTAACGGTGCCGTGACGGAAAGTTGATGTAGGTACTACGTTGACAAGAAAATATAAGTCCAAGTATCACATTGATACGTTTGAAAGTTCAGGTATCATTTTGACAGTCCTCAGAGTCTCCAGACACTGTTCGTGCATTTTTCCCTTAGATTAAAGCATAGTCAAAAGCATTTAGTTTTGAATTGAAATACAAGAATTAGTCACTGTTGGTCCCCATGTTCCATCAAAAATTTCACGATTGTTTATATGACCCACCTAAATCCAATGAAACAAAATTACCAGCTTAAGATGTTTATAGTTTTCCTCATGGTAATTTAAGGTAGGGTTTTTATCACTATCAGGGTTAAAACTTTCTTGCACCGGATAAAATGATACCCAACTTTCAAAAGTGATCAAAGAGATACATAGATTTATAAAAATTAATCAACTTCATCCTTCCGTTCATTTTCTATCACATCTCCATTAAAACTAAGGGTATATACAAACTTTCACTCAATTTTTAGTTAGAAATGACAATATTATCCTCTAATTCTTTCTCTTTCTGTTTTTATGCCCTCGTTCTTTTGCAATCATTATATTGCATCTAGGCATCTACAACCTAACTATCCAAGCTTAATTCTTCTTTATTTGTGACTGCCCGACTATTAAAACCTAGTTTTGGTGTGAAAATACTATTTTAACCCCAGAAAACACGCCACATATGTCAAATTTAACAGAAAATTGACGGAAACTAAGTTGAGGTATCAAGTTAATTTGTTTTTAAAATATTTTTTTAAGTTGAGTATCATTCTCTCCGGTGCAAAACAGTTTGGCCCTGTTTGGTTAGCAGGAATGTCAAAATTGGAAAAGGATTTATTTTCCTTTTCAGACGGATATGGAATGGAATATGTTTTGGTATTTACATGTGAGTGTTTGGAATATTACTAGAAATTAAATTTTGGAATTAATTTTTCATTTCTATTGTAGTGTTTGGTAAGTAATAAGAATGAAATATGAAATTATAATTTTCAATAACGTCCTTTTACTAATTAAAGTACATCAATTTATAAGGAATATTGATGGGGAATATAAATTTTTAGAGGGATAATTAATGTAATTTTGCATTTGACAGTGGGAAATGGAAATAGAATACCACCCCTGACTAGGTAATTCAATTCAGACTTTATGAGGGAGTCAATTTCCAGTCAAATCTTATTTTTTATTTCCTTTCCGATCTTTAATTACAACCAAACGGCACATCTGAATGGAAAATGAAATTAATTCTCATTCCATACCATGATTTCCTGCTATCCAAACGGGGCCTTTAGACATTGTTGGTGATAAAAAACTCTTTAAGGTAACCTTTATACAAAAGTAAAGGGGTAAAACAAGATAAAGGTAAAAACTTTCAAGTTGCACAACCCTGAGCTTTTGAAATAATGAGGTTAGCACTCACAAAAACAATTAGATATCAAGGTTAGGGGAGCAACGAATAGATCCTGCACTATGTTTACACTTCGGTACAATTTGTTAAACCTCCTAGCAAAAACCTATTCGAGAACTAAAGAATATACAAAAGAAGATTGACGACTGTTTCGTAATCTCCTTTAAGAAACTTCAGCTTTCCTTTGTTAAACTTATACAAATATACATTCCATATCTCCCTCTGCTGTGAACATCCCCTCAAGAGTGGTGCTATGTGCCCTGAGCTTTCATTATACACAAGTCCTTGAGATTCTTATGCCGCCCTGCAAATTGTGTGGAAGTCTATTGGTGATGCTGGTCATAGTAAAATGAACTTTAACTGATACAACAGTCAGCTTATATTGAATATTACACCTACTCAAGGTAAGAAACAAGTCTAGAGATTTGCCAAGAAATCAATCTCTATTGGCTTTTCTTTTCCGAGGCTCAGATCTACTGCCTAACAACAAGTGAAAGATATCATCATCAGCAGGTATTGCCATAACCAAAAACAAGCAGAAAAATCATCAATAGATAAAGGACACAAGTAGTCAACGCAAGTAACTTAGGATCATAAGCATCAAGTTATAATGGCTTTAAGATCCCAATTTTGCGGTGATGCAGATAATGGGTAGTATAAATCTACCAAGCACATTCTCATTCATATAAAGGGGTAAAGGGAAGCAACCAGTTCAATACAGTTTATAAGAGACAAACCTCTTGACGCTGTTACTCTAGGTAGCTCTTCCTGAATCCCAATAACTCCATGATCCTGAACATACCATCAGAGATAGCGAGTCAATGTGTCACAAAGGCTAAAGCTAAAGAGTTAAAAGTCATCAAACCACACACACACACACACACACGCAAAAGGGAAGAAACTGAGGAAGTCAAAAATAGATAGGAAAGAAACCTTGTCATAAACTGCCGACTGATTGCGCCAGAATTCCAAGGGAGGTAGCTGCAGTCTCCCTGCAACATAAACAATTAATTGAGCACCTAAAAATCAATGAAACAGAACAGCACATACTGCACGTTGATGTTTCAGTTTCTGTCAAATCTTACAATCTCAATTTGTTTAATCCCATTTAAATGGTGTAAAAATACAGATAGAAATGTTTTAAATGCTACAAACCATTCATTTTAACATCCAGATGTCCCCTCATATATTGAGCCATTGAAAATATGGCTACCATGTTGGGCTGACTTACACCCCATTTTCATTCAGTTAAACAAGTAGCCAAACCAACACAAAATAGTAAAGAAAACAAAGTAGACCTCGTGTATCTGTATGTAGGACAAATCATCATATCGGGTGTGTGAAGCCCACTCACCTGATCTTGACCGTCCGGCACTCATAGATTCTGGAGAAATAATAGACGTCTTCGTGTTCACCTTCGGAGTGGAAAGAGATGCCTCTTTTTTCTCATTCACCTCCAGAGTCGAAGGACTCGACTTATTTTCCTTGCTCACCTCCAATGTGGAAGGAGATACCTTTCTTTTCTTTGTGTTTACCTTCGAAGTGGAAAGAGATACTGCTTTTTTACTGTTCACCTCCAGAGTCAAAGGACTTGACGTTCTTTTCTTGCTTCCGTCCAAAGAAGGAGATACCTTTCTTTTCTTTGTGTTCACCTTTGGAATGGAAAGAGATACCTCTTTTTTGTTGTTCACCTCTAGGGTCAAAGGGGTTAACTTTTTTTTCTTGCTCACCTCCAAAGTGGAAGAAGATCCCTTCGTTCTCTTGATCACCTCTGGAGTTCCATCTTTTTTCTTCTTCACCTCCAGTGTGGAAGGAGTTGAGTTTTTTTTCTTGTTCACCCCCACCTTTTTTTTCTTGTTCACTTCTGGAATGAAATGAATTTGCTAACAAAGAGAAAAACAATAATAAAACAAAACACCAAATGTGACAAACACGAGACAGACGAACAGTTACTTCAAACGGACAGCCAGAGTTGAAAAACAATCAGCTCGAATTTACTATAACTAGCTTACTTGTGTATCAACGGTTACTTGTCTCATGTTTCTCTTCCTGGATTTGTTTTCTTCTTTAGCACCACTTTCTCCTTCTCCAACTGCAACATTCAACTCATTAGTTTGATTTTCTCAGGCAAGGTTAGATGAACAAGCTTATAAATGTGTACCCAGAATGCACACTACCTTGAGCTGTAACATTTCCAAAATCCTGTCCCTCTTTTGCATTGGAAGTCTGCTCCATATCATCTTCTACAAAATCAAAATCTAGTTTCCTTACCACATTCACATCCACTGGTTCTTGAAGTTCAGAATTTGTAGGACGGGGCATCCCATTCCCTACTGTTTCAAAACGATCACTTTGTAACGGGTTGCTCACACTGCCAGAAACTGCTGGAACAGAATCTATTGTCTTTGTTTCAGAGTTCAATCCATTGCTAACCGTTTGCTTCTTCTTCTCTTTTCTCCTAATAATTCCTGAGAACAGTTGCGACACTCTGCCTGCAGACTTGCTTGGGGATCTCTCTGATATATCCATTTTTCCACCTGACTGAGCATTTGCATCGACTGCTCCATCTAGGATCTCAAGGGCTTCTGACGCAGGCTCAGATGCTGGATTCTTCTCATTTTCTTCTCGAGTCTGTGGTCTTCCAACAGACTGAAACTCAGTGAATCCAATATTCTCCGCATCCAATTCCACTTCAGGCTCAGATGCTGGATTCTTCTCATTTTCTTCTTGAGCCTGTGGTCTCCCAACAGACTGAAATTCAGTTAATCCAATATTCTCTGCGTCCAATTCCACTTCAGCAGCATGGTTCATCAGAACATCAATTTTTGAGTCATCAATGGTGCTATTTGAGGACAGGTTTGTAGAATTCTGTTTTGAATATTCAATATCAAGCCTATCTTCACAATGGACCTTCTCGTTAGGAGTTTCGTGAGGAAAATGCACAGGAGTTAGACTAGAATTTAGTACATCTTCAGCCATTTCACAATAACAGAGAAAAGATTCAAACACATGTCTCCCTCCTACTTCAGAATCCACATTTGTTGAATCATTGCTCACTGTTTCAACTGCGGGTACAGAGTCCATGGTATTTTGTTCAGAGTTCAATCCGTTGCCAACAATTTGCTTCGTCTTACCTTTGCTCCTTGTAATTATTGACAAATCTCCGGACACTCTGCCTCCAGAATTTCTCGGATATATATTTGATATATCAATTTGCGCCGCAAACGGAATGGTTACACCTGACGCTACTACACCTACATCTATTGAAGGACTAATTTCTGTATGATTATGATTGATCAAGCATCCGGATACTGGGCCCTTCTCATTTTCTTCAAGAGTCTTCAGCATCCCAATACACTGCAAACCAGTTGATCCAAAATCCTCTCTGTCTGTTTCCTCCTCAGCGGCATAGTTAACCAAGTCATCAATTTTTGAGTCATCAATGGAGCTATTCAAGGACAGCTTCGAAGACAACTGTTTTGGAAATTCAGCATCACGCATGTCTTCACAAGAGACTTGCTCATGTGAATCGTCCTCTAGAGAAAGATGCACAGAAGTTGGACTGGAACTTTTCACGCCTGCAGCCACTCCACAGAAAGAGAAAAAAAACTTCAAAATGACTTTTTAGAGAACTAGTTCTACAAAATCCTAGGCAGAATTTAAGGGATGGGACACACCTTTCCCTCCAACTTCACATTTACCATTTTGTTGAGAGTTGTTCACAGTTTCAGATACTGTTAGAAGAGAGTCCGTTGTCTTTTTTTCAGAGTTCAAACCATTGTCAACCATTTGGTGGTTCGTCCATTTGCTCCTTAAAAACTCCGAAAAAAATCTAGTCACTCTGCGTGCAGAATTGCTTGGACATCTCTCTGATTCGTTCATTTCCCCCCTTGACTGAACAGCTGCACCTGATGCTCCTCCTACACTCTCAAAGGCATCTGATGAAGGAAGCATCTTAGTACTTTTATGCTTCATAGAGCATCCGGACATTGGGTTCTTCTGATTGCCATAAGGAGTTCGAGTTTCTTCTTGACTCTTTGAACTACCAATCCACTGAAAATAAGTTGATCCA